>NC_045155.1:19878365-19995865 GCF_900700415.2 Clupea harengus | reverse complement strand
TTGTGTGTGTGTGTGTGTGTGTGTGTGTGTGTGTGTGTGTGTGTGTGTGTGTGTGTGTGTGTGTGTGTGTGTGTGTGTGTGTGTGTGAGTGTACGCTCCCAGGCCGGGGCCAGAAATAGCACATGATAACGTAAACATCTGCCGGGAGACACTAGCGGATGAAAGCATCTCCATTGTGTGTGGGTCAGCCTCTAGATGCGTCCTCGCTTCATTAGCCATCAATATAAAGACAGGGGAAGACTGTGGCTGACTGTGTTACGACACTGGTCTGAATTTCAGCTAGCTAGCGCTAGTTTCCTACCCTTTTTCTCACGGTCTCACTTCCTTTTAAAATTTCAAACTCAGTAGGCAACGCAGGGATATTAAAGATTCTCGGCGCTAGTTAGGAGAGTTCTGCGGCGGTTAAATTTAGCAAAGCTCATCGGGGTCACTGCTGTGGCATCAGCGTGACTGCGGGGTCTATATTGAGTGCATGCAATCTGTCAAAGTCCCCCAGTATCTCTTCATCTAGTGTTTAACACAGGCGCTCATCTTTGCCCTCGTGTGGAGCTTCTCCTCGGGGCAGCCTGTCACACTATACACAATGAACTCTCCATCCGCCTCCCACAGCGTCTGCTGCCACCTTGTGGTCATAGATTGTAAATGTCAAATGCAGACCCGCCATCCTTTTGTCTATCTTTCTCTGTCTTTCGCTCATGAGCTCTCTCATCCTTCCAACAGGCTATCAGCCAATTTTCTCAGAGATTAATATGGCAGATTCCCGGCAGTGTGGTCTTCCCACAGCAAATCGTTCTCCATTTCCATGACAAGGAGAAGAGAAAAGAAACACCACTGGCATCTGTTTATGACCAAACGCTACGGCAGCCTTGATCCCTTTGTGTGTCTTGCCTGTATTCCTCTCCGTATGAGAGTGAATACATTTAGGGAGGGAGAGAGAGGGAGATGAGGAATAGGTGTTTGTTGGCCCCTATGTGGCTAATCCGGATTAGCAGACATTAAAAGCGGCCATCTCTCTTTCCCAGAGACAGGGTGGGCCCAGCTGTGTTAATCTGCCTCCCACTACGAATGCATGGAGCCTGGCCATCGCTTACAAACACACATACACACACACGCGCGCGCACACACACACACACACACACACACTCACGTATGCACACATACTGGGGAGAGAGTGAGAGTGAAAGAGATGCATAAATAAATAAATAGGTACATCCACGACACACATGCATTTACACAAATGCAGACATTTGTGCAACATCTACTGCGGAACTCATACATGCATGTGGAGGCTACACACATTCAGGAACATGCAGGTCTTTTAACACGCGCATCAAAGGAACGGAAAAGAAACGATCTCATCTAAAGTCCCGACACGTCACTAAAACCTGTGCTGCTGGCAAACCTGCACTCGACGCGTGTAATATGTATGCCTATTGATCTCTCATGCACAGCAGACACAGGGAGAGGAGGCAGCCACCCATTAGAGAGACGGGCAGCTCATTAGTTTGTGAAATGACAGGCTTCATCCACTAGGGAGGCTCACTGAGCTTTACTCTCTGGGGACAGGCTGATGGAGATGGAGATGGAGATGGAGGTGGTGTTGGTGGTGGTGGTGGTTGGGGGGCGGACAAGCTCAGCATTAGGGATGACAAGCTGTCTGGTGAAAATGCACATGTAAATGTTGTTGTCAGGCTTCATTGACATCAACATTGTCAGACTCATTAGAGTTGGATTTGTCTGCATAGAGACGTATTCGGTCTCTGGTCTCTTTCTCCTCCTCCTTTCAGTTCATTGTCTTCCTCTCCTCCCGTGTCTGGGAGACTGTACACCAGCCTTTACCTTACTGCCACCTACTGAGGTGGAGGATGTATCCGGTTAAGAGCAAATGGAAAAATGGACAATCGAGTGCCATGCCTTTGAGCCACTGACATGTAGATTTTGAGAAAAGAATGGCAAACGGCACCGAAAGATGGCTCTTAAGTTTATCATGGATTCATTTTAAAAGCATACTTACAGAAATGGGGGACAGGTGAGACATTCAGTGTCACAGAAGAAGAAAAAAGAGAAAATCAGTCCAACCTCAGGGTCTAAGACAAATAAGGAGCTTTCAGGGGAACTGAGTTTAGGCAATTTGTTTAAGGCCTGAGTGTTGCTCTTGCTGGGGAGGAAGAGCTTTTACATTTACATTTACATTTAGTCATTTAGCAGACGCTTTTGTCCAAAGCGACGTACAGGGGAGCTTTTGAAATCACCAGTTGCCCAGTCAGATGTGGCCCAGAAGGGTTGACACCAGTTTCAGCTCCGTCTATCAGGAAGGCAGGTGTGAGACACAGGAGATATTCAGGTCCACCTATCGGGAACAGGAACGCAGGTGTGAGACACAGGGGACATTCAGCTCCACCTATCGGGAACAGGTGTGAGACACAGGGGACACAATGTGAAAGAGATAGTATTGACCTTCTGTCAAAAAAAGAACTACATTGCTGTTAGCCCCACCATGGTGTCATTCTTCTAGCCCAGTGAAAGGGTAGTGTTGGTCCATGGTGTAACTCTTCTAGCCCAGTGAAAGGGTAGTGTTGGTCCATGGTGTAACTCTTCTAGCCCAGTGAAAGGGTAGTGTTGGTCCATGGTGTAACTCTTCTAGCCCAGTGAAAGGGTAGTGTTGGTCCATGTGGTTCTGGATTCTAGGCCCCTTGTTTGTTTATAACGGCTGTTTTTTGTTTGTTTTTATTTTCATCTGGTCTGGAAAATGCATTGATACATAGTATGCCTAAATAACGAATACAAAACACTATCCACTTTTATGATATTGCATAGCTCCTCTCAAGTCTTTAAGATTACATACTTCTTATAGAATTCAAATGTTGACCACCAGACATCTTGCTCTTACCTTACTTCTGAACTTTGAACCTACCACAGACATGATCACATCTATATGCTATAGTCACACAGAACATTCATCTCTCAGAGTTTTGCCCAGGGCCTAATGCACATAGTTTATATAGCACATTGTGAAACGAAGAGATTGATGTGATTAATATGACACCTATATTGGGGCCTGTCCTGAACTCTTTGTATGCAGGGCTGAGAGCTGTGTATGTGTGTTATGTCTTGTGTTGGGAAGTGGAGCCAGGTTCTCACCAGCTTCAAGTTTCTTTCATGCTCAAGGCTGACACATTCCACTGATAGAATAACCAACCCTGGAGCCATTTACCCATACACTCTACACACACACACACACACCACACACATGCACACTAACACACCACACGCACACTACACACACACACACCACACACATGCACACTAACACACCTGTGAAGCCCACTGTCTCATTATCAGCATCCTCCTCAGCAGCACCCCAGGCACACACACACACACACACACACACACACACACACACATTAAGGATGGTACATAAATCATGATAATTTAATTTTGCACCTTTATAAAAATGTAATGTTCTTAAAGAGATAATAATGGTGAGAGTAACGTGCCCCTCGGCCATCATGACTGAGTGTGAGAAATAAGTGCCATATTTACTGAGGTGTTCTTCAACTTTCTCAGCTCTTGCCATCCACACAACAGGGAGGTATATTGTGACTTGGTCCTAATTGAGATAATGGCTTGTGAACTGAACCCTTGGTGTTTGTGTGTTTGTGTGTGTGTGTGTTACAGTGCCAATGCTGTGAGCAGTCGGGATGCCCTGGACGCAGACACTGGCACGGAGTCGCTCCTCAGCCAACGCCGGGAGAGGGAACGCGACCGTGCTCGCCGAAGAGCCCACAATGCAGAGAGTGAGTAGTGTGTGTTCCTGTAACTGGGATGGTACGCTGAGTAGAGTGTGTGTTCCTGTACCTGGGATGGTACGCTGAGTAGAGTATGTGTTCCTGTAACTGGATGGTACGTTGAGAGTGAGTAGTGTGTTAGTTCCCCGAGCTGGACTGATACACCAAGGGTGATTGGAGCGTTTGCTCCTGTGTTAGCAATATGCTAACAACTCTGAGGCCGTGGAGCACATATACTCAACAACACAAATACTCTATCTGTGCAATACTGCTAGTAGCGTTGGATAAAAGTGTCTGCTAAATGACTCAAATGTTACATGTAGAGCCAGGAAACCCCCCTCCAGCTTGAGCGGACACCTGCAGCACAAGCCAGATTAGGTGTCTTTTGTGCAGAGCCGTCTGCATACCGTCACCTCGATAAAAGCGTCACAGGAACAAAGAGCTGTCACATTCCTAGTGGGGTGTCAGCTGTGGCTTCCCTAATTGCGTGGCGGGCAGGTGCGGCAGTTTTGCGTCTCTTTTTTCAACACGTGAGGTTACGTGGGAACAGAGGCGAATGTCTAATTGCTGAGGAGATGGGTTTCAGAGATGCAGGGCAAAATGCTGTTTCGCTACGTGACCCCAATGGCTCTGAGGCTTTTCTGTCATGACCCAGCTCCTCATGTTTATTGCCTGTTGGTGCTTTGCCTCAGCATCTTTGGGTCATTTCCAGTCAACCTGTTCACCCCTGTTCTACCAAAGATATAAAGCAGCTTGCATTGGCTATTGACCACTGAGGAACAAGGCAGAGTGAAGCTAAAATGACAGGAAATGGAAAAAAAATGGTGGTGGTCTTTGCTGGTGGTCATTGAATATAGATCTCACTCTAATTTCATGCTTATCTGCACACAGTCAGAGCTTGAGTTAATCAGGTGGTATAATGTTTTTGGCCAAATGCATACAGCTAGAATGTCCTCATAGATTTGTTAAGGAGGTCTTCATTATAGACTGTCAGCACAGGTCTTCATCATAGACTGTGCTGCAGTTTGCTAGCGAGATTGCAGCTCGTGTGTGAACTTGCAGGGATGTGTGTGTGTGTCGCGGTCACAGAGTTTTTTGTGAAAGCATCCCAGCATTAAAGAGTGTTACAGTTTATGCACAGGGGAGTCACTGTTGGTTTTTCTCAGACGAATGATTTGTGGAATATTTGTTTTCTTGGCTGCGCGTTTGAATAGACGGGAGAGGAACGGTCTGGGGACAGCCCCCCTGGAAAGATGAAAGCTTCCTCCCATCTTGAAAGAGAGAGAGAGAGAGAGAGAGTGAGCGAGTGGTAGAGGGAGAGAAAATGCTCATCAGTGGAGGATGTGCATGATTCCTTTGCCGGTCTTTGCTTGTGAGAAAGAGATATAAGGCATGTTGGTTTTTCCTTAGAAGCTTTCAGAGGGAAGGCAGATCTCCGTACCTCTGTTGTTTGACACACTCTTTCATGACACACACATATTTCACAGCACCCATTCAATCTCTCCTCTATCCCAGGCTCCTGTGTGTTTTGTCTATGTCACGGAGAGCTCCGCGTCCTGAAAGGCATCCTAATTAGGGACTCCCGCGGTCCGTGCCCGAGCCAGCGTTTGACATTCTAATAACTCTCTCACCTTCCAGCTCTGAGTCCCCTGCTGTTCTCACCTCATTAGCCAGGCATTCATCAGTTAATGGCTCTTAATTAGGAGTTGAAAATGAAGTGCTGTTCTGGAGGAAAATGGAGGGGAGAGGTGTGCTCTTAGGTGTCACTAGACATAAAAGGGGTGTGCGCGCGTGTACGTGTGTGCGTTCGTGTGTCTGTACATGTGTGTGCGCGTGTCTGTGTGTGCCGGTTTGTGTGTCAGTGCTGGTGCTGATGTATATATGTGTGTCTGTGTTTTGCTGTGCACCCAGACTCAAACACTTGATTCGTCCTACAAATACAGGAGAGGACAGTGTTTCCACATGTTTTCCACATCATCATTCTCAAGCATTTGTGTGTATGCCATAACTGTTGTGCTCATTACCAAACTCAGAGCTCTGCTTAACACATAACAGTGGATCAAGTATTTAAATAGAAGAAAGTATTTCAAGTTATTTCATTTTTATAAGCAGTTATGCTGGTGCAAGTACATATTATCATTTAAGCCCTCTGTTGTTACATTAATGAAATAATGGGGTAAGTACCACCGGGAACTTAGGAAAGTCCAGATTATTTTCTCATCTTCACATTTGTGTTTTTACCAAATAAAGGCATCAGATAAAACAACTATTTGTCATTTGGTGGCTTGGTGACCTGGTACTTTTTTATACAGCGTGCTTGTATGAATCACATATCCTAGCAGGACTGTAGGATGTGTAGGGAAAATGTGTGTGTGTGCTGTGTGTGTGTGCTGTGTGTGTGTGTGTGTGTGTGTCTGTGTGTGTGTCTGTGTGTCTGTGTGTGTGTGTCTGTGTGTGTGTGTGTGTGTGTGTGTGTGTTTAGGGCACATCCCAGAGCGTGTGCTCCAGAAACGCCAGTGTGCAGAATGAGTTATTATCCCCTGCCCATATGGACCGGCTGTGAGTACACTGCGTGTTCATTAACTCTCACGGAAGTGCAGCCATCTCCAGTGAGTTCTGTGGTTGTGTCCGATTCACACTTCCTCGTTAGAACGTACCTGTGTGTGGTACAACAAGAGGCACGTTGGACATCTCTCATGGTAAAACCCTGCAGTGTGTGGAGGATACAGAGGTTGGAGAGGTGGTGGATTAGGGGGTGGAGGTGTTTTGTGAACAGAATTGTGCACACTTGTGAGTGTATAATATGTAAGGCACACTTATTGTGCACACTTGTGAGTGTACAATATGTAAGGCACACTTATTGTGCACACTTGTGAGTGTACAATATGTAAGGTATCCCCCTAGCGCTGAGGTTATTTCTGCCAGAGTGGATGAATAATGTAGTTTTTGGTGGGTTAAGGAGGGGACAGGTGTCATGCCTAAGGGCGCAACCATCTGTGCACCATAGAGGGAGAGGATCCCTTTCACTTCCCTGAGGCATCCACTCATGCTGCGCAGGGTCAATTGGCCTGATTTATCATATCACTGTTGTCCTCTTTGCTTTGCCTCTCAGCAATGGGGTTCTGCTTCTTCTACCTGTTTGGCCTTCAGTTGTTTTTTGTTTGGTTGAAATTTTAGTGGGGCCGCCTGTCATGAACATTAAGGGCCAAGAGTCTGTGGTTAAAAGACGGTGTTGTCTGCAAATCCCTGCATTCAGGCATGCTATGGATGTCAGAGTTACAGACCATTTTGGCTATTATTTTAGTGCAGTGAGTGATTTTTTGTTTTATTTAAACATAGACCGATGTGATTTTCCACTAAAAGAGTTGTTGTAATAATGCACGAGCTAGCAGGCTTTGTGTCATAAATCACCTGGTGGCGGGCGCTACATTGGATAGCTTAGCCTATGACAGCGCTGCAGTGTTCCTGTGTGTTTAGGCGAAAAAGATTCCGCTGCTGTTGACAGCGCCTTATGGCAAAGAGCTCGCACAGCGGGAGTTAAACTTTTTGTGCACACTCGCTGTCCTGAAAATCACTTCGTTGTGACTGTCGGCTCAGAAGAGCATTGTAACTTTTTAAAGGTAAGACCAATGCTTTGGGATTTTAATTATGTGAGAAAGAAGTGAATATCACATAGCCTACATTACTTTGTATACACACAGGCATCGTATGGCTAGTTGCACACATTTCCCGCTCCATTACACCTTTTTGAGCTAGACTACTTATCCAGTGATAAATTATGAGCATATGAATTAGGGACGTTTCGGATGCTGTACGGCTTTGACAGAGATGTGGGGGCACGTTTTGATTTTCTCATCTATTAATAATGGGCAGATGATTGCCGTAATACCGTTTTTGATTTATATGCTCCAGGGGGTGAATTCCATGCATTTAACGCAACTTTATGGTGTTGTGGTAAACAAGCTTATTATTATTAAATGTACTGTTCTTTGAGCCGTTAAGCATTCACCGAGTTCACAAAATTATCACTTTAGAATGACATTTTCCCCCTCTATACGCTTTTTTTGCTTCGGGGATATTTTTGTATAATTAATTTAAAACTTGAAACGAATCCTACCCATTTTCATGTTAACAGGATGAAAGCCTCATTGACAGTCTAGTCTCGCAGTGTTTGTTTTATTAAGCGTGAAAAAAATCCTCGCCTCCTCAGTAGTTTCTCTGCATCAGTTCTGGCGTTACTGTACGCTGAATGTGCTGCCATTTGGTTACTGCGGAGTGCCTTTTCCAGCCAGCGCAGAAATAAATAATTCCAGACTTTTCCAACTCACAAAGGTCCACTATACCTCAGTGGTTGACTATGGATTCTTTGCTATCTGTATCTCCTTTCTCTCAACACCTCTATTGTAGATAAGACGTGGAGCCAGACACCTGCCCAGTGCCCACCACCCCGCAGATTTCAGCCGAACCTTGAGTGCACTCCAGCGCAGGGAGGGGGCAGCATACGCACGCTTTCTGAGCATGAAAGAACGCCAGAGACGCGTTTATGCAGCAAAGACCTTCACAATTTGCCACAGCATGTCTGGGTACTTGTGTGTGTTTGTGTGTGTGAGAGAGAGTTAGTGACTGCTAAAACATACCACACACGCTAAGGATTACATTTTCTCTCTTTTTTTGACTGTGCCTGGAGTCTTTATAGCTGAGTGATAAGATTGTCTGTCCAGCCCACACACAACGCTGGGAGAAATCTGGCATGTTTGTACTGGATTGCTCAGGGAAGAGATATGAATGAAAGAGCGATTTGGATGGCAGTCTGTTGTTGATAGTGAATTGAGCAAATTGTTGATAGTGAGCACACACATTTACACACACACACACACACACACACACACACACACACACACACACACCGTTTTGGAACTCTGCCCATAGTTGGTAGAGATGGGCACTCCCACTGTATTGGATTGTCTTGGTCGTTCTTGGAGATGCGCATCTGGGCATCGTCTTCATCACCTGACCCGACCTCTCCACCCAGTCCGATGCCATCCTGAAGCTCGGGCTCAGCCAAAGCCCTGGCAGTGTACGTATGCTGTGTGTGTGTGTGTGTGTGGGTGTGTGGTGTAAGAGTCTGACATCAGAGTTCATCTCTGTTCTCTTGGATTTCACCAGAATTGTACCCAGCAGTAAGTGTACTCTCAGTCACTGTAACATAGTATACCATTTTGCAATACCACTTAGAAACATTTCCCTGGCCTGCTTAATGTTTATGTTATTCTGGTTTCTGAGTCCTGCTCCTGGAGACCTCTCCCACTTAATGTTCTTCGTGTCTTCATGATGTTCCACCTTGTCTTGTCTAGGCGAAATTGCCTGTTTATGATAATCAAGGGCATTTTCATTGTTTGAGTCACACACATTTAGCACCGGCAAGCAGGGAGATACTGCAAAGGCTAATGTTTGTATGAAAATAAGGTACTTTAGAAGCCAGCAATAAGAATCCAATGTGTATTTGTAGACTTCATCGTCTTTTCCTTTGTGCAGTTAGCTTTTCACCTTCACCTTCATGTCTTGCCTGTCCGAACTGGAGTTCATTCTGTGTGATGCCAGTATCCATCCTCCTATCTGTCTGACCTTCTGTCTGGCCTTCTGTCTGGCTTTTATCCTCTCCTGCCAGTCTCCCGGGTCAACGGCCACACCAAGACAGAGCGCGCCGCTCGCGACTCGGCCATGGGCTTTGACAGCGCCTCCATGATGAGCAGCGAGCTGGAGTCCAGCTCCTTCGTGGACAGCGAGGAGGATGAGGACACCAGCAGGTAGGTGCCACGCTGTAATCCCCCAACATCGCCCTCTAGAGGTGAGCCCAAGAACTCTCTCTAGAGGTGAGCCCAACATCTTCCTCTAGAGGTGAGCCCAACATCTTCCTCTAGAGGTGAGCCCAACATCTCTCTCTAGAGGTGAGCCCTACATCGCCCTAGACCAGATTGGTTTGTTGTTGCCAAAGCTTGGGGAAGTAACTCTAGTGCTTCGGTACTGATGTGGCGAACGTGGTCACAAAGGGACAAAAGAACAAACTGTAGCCCTGTGTCTCAGTGTCATCAGGGAATATTACACACTGTGTTCTGACTAAAGTTAAGACATAAACAGTCTAACGTGGTAAACAATGTTTTAGGAAACTGTGTTGTGCTTGTGTGTGTTTGCTTTTTGAAATCGACCGCTGAGTTTCCAAAAACTGATGTTTTGTAGAAGTCCTTGCACAACACAGTTTCCTAAAACGTTGTTTACCACGTTAGACTGTTTATGTCTTAACTTTAGTCAGAACACAGTGTGTAATATTCCCTGACTCAGGTGACACTGAGACACAGGGCTATAGTTTGGTCTTTTGTCCCTTTGTGACCACGTTCGCCACATCAGTGGAAGTGAAAGGGCTACACAAAACCAACTCTAAAAAGGCAGGAACAATGGCTGGCCTGTGTTTGACTGGGTTGGTGCGCCTGTAAAAAGATGTCTGTGAGTTGTAATGTTCTCTTTCTCTCTCTCTGGGTCTCCTCCCTGTCCCTCATCTAGACTCAGTAGCTCCACGGGACAGAGTTCCTCCTCTCAGCTCATGAGACGACACAAACGCCGGAGACGGAGGCAGAAAGTGGCCAAGATGGATCGGGTGGGTTTATTACGAGAGCGTCTGTTAAAGACATCACGTATGAGAATAATCCATAGGTTTTAATGTTTAAATACAATTTGCTTCCATACGTCTGTTAGTGTCTCATCATAACATAATAACATTATTAGTGGTGATGATGGTGCCCTGGCTTCTGTTTTTGTAGTCGTCTTCGTTTAGTAGCATCACCGACTCCACAATGAGCCTCAATATCATCACCGTCACTCTCAACATGGGTAAGGAGCCTCTGTTCCATCTCTAAGATCTGTTCTTACTGTGCTCTTCTTTTTTGACCCTTCTTTCTTGCCGTATCTCTTTACCTGTTTTGAATAGTCTTATTCTTAATTCCTGTGCAGAGAAGTACAACTTCCTGGGCATCAGCATAGTGGGCCAGAGCAATGACAGAGGTGACGGCGGGATCTACATCGGCTCCATAATGAAGGGTGGCGCTGTCGCCGCCGACGGCAGGATCGAGCCGGGAGACATGCTCTTACAGGTGCGCCGCTACACCTGCGCAATCTGATACTCCCCGACTGACGCGCATGTGATTTAATTCCAGGAAGTGGCCCCTGATGAATGTGATTTGTGACGCTATCTCAGTGATTTAACCATGATTGCATTGTGCAGGTATCCAGACAGGATATTCCCATGTCAGATGTCATTTGGCTAAATCATCATACATGAAATATGTGCTGCTGGTAAAAGGAAATGATGATCTAGTTACCCAAAATGAATATTCCAGGACTTGGATGGGGAAATACATGAGAATCCCAGCTTGGCAGTTAAAGCTAGTCACCTGAAAAGCTGTATCTAGGGCTTACGTTAGGCAAATGCGTGTACTTCCTCCCGTTTTTTTTTATCCTCTCCTTCCTGTCACAGGCCTTTTTGATGTGTGCTCTCTCTCTGAGTAGACACCGTCACCGCAGGCACCGCAGGCCACACTCTCTCACTCGTAAGCTTCCATCCCTGAGGGGGGGGGGTGCATGAGCTGTCAGACGTAGGCAGGCTGTCATGGGTCCAGCGGTCAGCGACTCATGCAGCACATTGTGAGGCATGGCTAGGAATCATTACCTCAGTGCTAATATTTACCAACTTCTTTTAAGATTTATTTGGACAGGACAGTGAAGTGTTATGACAGGAAGCGAGGCGGAGAAGAGGTGGGGAGAGGACCGGGAAACGACATCATGCCAGACTTGAACCTGTGTCCCCGCGGGCAATTAAGCCCGTAAATGGAGGGCTATTCGGCTTGCGCCACAGTGTGCTAATATTGAGAGAGTGATAATGAAGGATACAGGCCTGCACATCGTGATGAAATGGGTTTTACATCCAAAACTTTCAAAGATTCCATCATGATGTAGTCTGAGAGGCATTTTGCACCCAGATACATTTTGTATAATTAAATGTATCATTTTTCTCCACAAGTGCACAACACATTCATGCATTTAGCATCTCTTAAGGGACTATATGAATTAAGAAAACCAACATGAATAAACTAAACAAAACTCAACACATTGGATGTCTATGTGAATGACATGAGCTATCTCTGCCTCAGGTTAATGATGTGAACTTTGAGAACATGAGCAACGACGACGCTGTAAGGATTCTGAGAGAAATCGTCTCCAAACCTGGGTAAGTATGCTTCCTTAAGTATCCGTCACATTTTGGAGACGGGTTCATCGTGGTATTGTGGTAGACTAGTACACTAGACCTTGTAAGCATATTATCAACTTTCAAGAGTACCAACACACTTCCTCAGCAGAAAATGAACTATTCTGTGTTCTGTGTGCAGTCCCATCAGTCTAACAGTGGCCAAGTGCTGGGACCCCTCTCCCCGCAGTTACTTCACTATCCCCAGAGGTAGGACCCTACTCTCTGTACACTACTAACTGTCAGTATCACAGAGAGTGTATTCAGTATGTACTAAAAAAGGATCTCTTTGATGTCTTCAGCTGAACCAGTGAGGCCCATTGACCCCGCAGCGTGGATCTCCCACACCACAGCACTGACTGGGCCCTATCCACACTACGGTGAGGCCTCCCACGGGCTCCACGCTTTACAGCATGGCCTGAATGTGCGTTGAGGGAGTAAACAGGAACTAAATATAAAAAAAAAGATCTACATCATAAGTGCCCTGAAGACTTGCACAACTACACACACAGCAGTCAGTCTTCAGCAAGATATCAGTTTCATTCAGTCATGAACAGGAAAAGTGTATTCATCAGGTAAGCCTTTGATGGAATGGAATGAAATATCCAATGGTAGTGCTCTGCAAGGGAAGGATCCAAATGGAACAACTCACTTTGAAGTAGTTAATGACATGAGCTACTGATGCTTCAGATAAGGTATCAAATAATAAAGTGTCAAAAAAATCTTCGGTTTCTGATTTGACATTGACTGTCACACCTATAATCAGCTACCGTGAGAAATTCCAGGTGCTTTCAGCTCACATAATGATTAACAGAGAATCACAATAATAATAATGACTCACATTTCCATTTAACATAGGAAAACCTCCTAGAAAACCTCCTATATTAAATGGAAATGTGATTCACGTCCTAGAAATGTTTTCCTGACCTTGTCCAAATGTCCCTCCCACCATATATTTGGTGTGTACTGTACATATCAAACAGCACTGGAACAGTCCTATTTGGGAAACGACCAATAACCATGTCACTAGTTCTCACACCTGCTCTCTTTCTCATTGTCTCTTAGAGCTCGACGACTTGCCCCTCTCGGTCAATAAGACGGACATGGCGACCATCGTGAAGGTGATGCAACTCCCAGACTCTGGTATGGAGATCCGGGACCGGATGTGGCTAAAGATCACCATCACAAACGCTGTCATAGGTAAGAGGAAACACTAATCTTCTCTAGCAATCAGTGGCAAGTCTGCAAGACATTGTGCAAGCCAGTGTTAAATGCTGGAAATAATTTAGCATCGTAGGAATCAGCTGGTAGTAATTTTGCAAGCTGGAATTCTGTAGAATTTCTTGCGCAGTAGACGCAGCCAGGGGCGGACTGGGGGAAAGAAGTGGCCCGGGAGTTACTGTCAGACCGGCCCACTCAGTACACGGTGCGCGGCCCACTCAGTACACGGCGCACGGCCCACTCAGTACACGGCGCGGGGCCCACTCACTGCATCGCACGTATCGACCAGTCAGTGGCCTATTGGAAAAATAACCATACACTTAACATTATTTTGGATGATTACAAAGAAATTACATCATATATGGGTTTTTTTTTAATAACATTTGGATCCACCAATTTGCCTGGATGGACACATGGAATAAAATGATACTGGCTATTGTAACACTCCAAGGTAGGTATAGTTTGCTAGATGAATATGCTTAACTCTGGGCTAGTATCAGATGGTTACACGTATAACTACAGAACCTTAAGGAATGAATGTCCACACAATAAAGAAACTGGAATCAGAGGGTAGAATTAGTATGAACTATATTGTAGAAATGAACAGAATAGAACATACGATGTGGTGTGAACATCAGTGGTATCAGTAGTGTTGCATGCTGGGTGTGTGATTGTGTCTGTGTGTAGGGGTGTTGAAGGTGCATAACAAAACAATAAGTTAAGTAACAGAACCTAAACTAACTCTGTCGGCCCGGGTGCATTATAGTCACATGATAAAAAAAACAATATCAGTATACTCATGTGTTATTATTACCTCACTAACTAATCTAGATAACATATTAACATTGTTTATAATGTTAGTGTTGTGTGTAACACGGTGATTTTAGCATAACAAGCTAGCTGGTTAACTTATTTTACATAAGTTATTAGAAATTATAAGACTGCCCTCTTTACAACTACCACCATGGATAGCTTGCTCATCGATTATAAGCAAGTGACTACGGCTAAAAGCAAGTGACTACGGCTAACATGCATACACTATAGATAATCTCGATAATGACAACAGCGCCAGCTTGCTTATTTTGTCAGATCATAACGGTCTCAATTTTGGACATTTATCTACCTAACGTTAGCTAGGCTAGCTTGTAGGGAACGTTACCTCATCTGTGAAAAGCAAGCTAATATTGGCCAAGTCAACGCCACAACTTACCTTCGTATCAGAGATTTTTAAATATTTTGATGCACCTTCTTCCAGAAACCTTTACGTTTTGGTGCCGATGACATGCTCTCATTCTCAAAAACAACTTTGTCTGCTAGCGAGTGACGCAAGTGCTGAGTAGGCAAGGCAAGGCAACTTTATTTATTTATTTATTTATTTATGCAACTCAATGTGCCTTACATATACAATAACAGGAAAGGCCACAAAGAATTAAAATAAATACAATAAAATGTAGGCTAGAGTGACTGACATTTAATAACACCTAAAACCACGTTAGACTGACTGAAGAGATGAGTAAAGAAGATGGAAACCATGAGCCTAATTCTCGAACGCAGTTCAGAAGAATTTAAGAAGGAATTTCTTCTGAACTCCACTAATGATGTTTTAGGGCATTCCTGAAAGTTTTCTCATCTGGGATTCGTTTTGAATTTAAACCAGAATTTCAGAACGCGAAATAACAGTCGTAAATGGCCCAGAGTTTTCTTAAATGCAATTCCTGAAAAAAAACACCAGATTCCCCACAGGGCCGCTCCGTGTTAGAAGGGCTAATCAAGCTTAACTGCACACGTCACTACTGAAGTCCGTAAGAACACATTTCAGAAGACACTTCACATTTTCGAAAAATAGACACCATGAGTGTGAATACAGATCGCGAGGAGGAGTATAAGACTCAGTCATTGATTTTAAACTTCTAAAGGTAGTAGAAGAAATTATACGTGTTCTGTGTAGTATGGAAAATAATTGGTAGAGCTGGGGATGAAAGAGGGAGGGCCGGTTGGTGATGGAAGTGGGCCGGTATTTTGGACCATCCCAACCCCGTCGGCCCACCAGGGATTCCCCCGGTATTCCCGATGGCCAGTCCGCCCCCGGACGCAGCATACATACAGACGTGGACAAAATTGTTGGTACCCTTCTGTTAAAGAAACAAAAACCCACAATGGTCACTGAAATAACTTGAAACTGACAAGCTCCAGTTTTGTCTCATCTGTCCAAAGGACATTCTCCCAAAAGCCCTGTGGCTTGTCAATATGCATTTTGGAAAATTCCAGTCTAGCTTTTATATGATTTGCTTTCAACAGTGGTGTCCTCCTCGGTCGACTTTGGCTCAAACAGCGACTGATGGTGCGATCTGACACTGATGTACCTTGACCTTGGAGTTCACCTCTAATGGGGATGGTCTTATAGCCTTTACCTTTAACATGCTTGTCTATAATTTTCTTTCTAATCTCCTGAGACACCTCTGTCCTTTCTGTGGTCCATGTTTGGTACACACCATGATACCAAACACCACAGTGACTACTTTTCAACCTTTAAATAGGCAGACTTACTGATTACAAGTTTGAAGACACCTGTAATGCTAATCAGAGGACACACCTTAGTTTAACATGTCCCTATGGTCAAATTATTTTCAATATTTTCTAGGGGTACCATAATTTTTGTCCAGGCCAGTTTAATTCAAAAGATTTTCATTAGTTCATTTTCAGTACATTTTTATTTATTTTTTTACTTTTGTCAGTTTTAAGTTATTTCAGTGACCATTGTGGCTTTTTCTTCCTTTAACGGAAGGGTACCAACAATTTTGTCCACGTCTGTATATAAAAACCCATGAAGGTTTTGGACTTAAATGCACTGATCAGTAAATTAAATGTCTAAGTAGTGACAGTCCAATTCACTATTATTCACAAAACAAAATTCATATGAATATAACTGAAGCGCCCGTATCCTAGTAGTCCCTTTATTCCCATTTCTATGTGAACACAGATGCCTGCTTCCTCTCTCCCTCTCTCCCTCTCTCTCTCTATCTGTCTCTCTCTCTCTCTCTCTCTCTCTCAGGTGCTGATGTGGTGGACTGGCTCTACACACGGGTGGACGGCTTCAAGGACCGGCGGGACGCGCGGAAGTACGCCAGCAGCCTCCTGAAGCACGGCTACCTGAGGCACACGGTCAACAAGATCACCTTCTCTGAGCAGTGTTACTACACCTTCGGAGACCTGTGCCAAAGTACACCACCCTCCTCCTCCCCTACAACCTGCTCCACCCAGCACTGTCTCTGAGATAGCCTCTTCGTCTTTCTGGTAACCACATTCTCTCTCTCTCTCTCTCTCTCTCTCTCTCTCTCTCTCTCTCTCTCTCTCTCTGATCTTCGTACAGACCTGGCCTCTCTTAACCTGAACGAAGGCTCCAGTGCTGGGGGTTCAGAGCAGGACACCCTGGCCCCTCTTCCCCCTCCCGCCACCAACCCGTGGCCCCTAGGTGGGCAGCCGTACCCTTACCCGCCTTACCCCACAGCCCCACCCACCTTCCCGCCTGGCTACTCTGACCCATGCCACAGCTTTCACAGTGGCAGCGCAGGCAGCCAGCAAAGCGAAGGTAAGTTGGCATAACACAGGGATCTCTCATGCTCTCTCTCACTCTTTCTCTTTCGCTCTCTCTCTCATTCTCTCTCTCTCTCATTCTCTCTCACACTCTTTCTCTCTCTCACACACACTTTCTCTCACACACACACTGTCTTTCTCTTTCTCTCTCATTCTTTCTCTCACACTCTCTTTCTCTCTCTCTCTCTCAGGTTTTGACCACTGACACCCTGAGGTGTTGATTGAGCCAACACAGGAGATAACTCTTATACATCTCTATTTGGAAAGGTGTCTGTCTGTACATGCGCCCCAGCCCTTTTAGTGCTCTTGGAGATTAAATCCAACACTTTGTCAAGATGAAAGTTAAGTTATGTGTCAAGCTAAACTTATATTTCCTGTGTGGCTGTTTCTTGGAAGAGTGTGGCACTTTTTTTTACTTTGAAACGAGGAGAGTTGATGTCATCTCAGATCATATCATATTTGCTGCAAAGATAGGATTGATTTCATTTTTACTTTCCAGTATAAGGAGGACTATTATCAGTTTTTAAGAATATGTCTGCTAGCAGTTCACCACGAGCCCTCAGGCTTCTGAGGCATGCAGGTGGCTGGGGGTTTTGCAGCATTTAGTGGGAGATTCAGAGCAAGGCCTCTGGCCTGCACGTGAAGGTGCACATGTGGGTGAAGAAGGTGCACCCCGTGCTGGTCCAGACTCTTCCTCTTACCTTGTATTGTTTTGTTTTGTTTTGCATCCATTTCCTTTCAGAACCTCCCCTTTGTCGCTGTATTCGGTTGGACATTTCATGTGGTATGCCCTGTCTTGGTGGTTCATTCCGCAGTTCCCATTTTGAGTTGCTGCCACTTTTTGCATTTTGCAAGCAAACTATTTTTTGTTCCTGTGGTTGTTGTTATTTTAAGGCCATTTGTCTTCCCAACATGCATCTGAGAGCACGTGTGAGCGTGTAGCGGTCGTGTCTGTGAATGTGCATCAATTAGACCATCGTGTGACTGAGCTGGAGCGATCACTGGTCTCTCGGTGTTGGTTTGTGTGCGAGTGTGGATGGCTTGATCGCCTGCGTAGTATTAACTTTGAGTGGGCTGCAGACTGAGCTCTGATCACGGTTGGTTGCCCCTCTTCTCCTTGAGCGGGGTGAATGGCTGGTGGGGTTAGGGTGTGGTTGTGTGTGATGGGTGGGGTGGGGGGGGGGACCTGCGCAGTGTGGTGTAACTCTTGTTGTTCCTTCTGTTGTTTCTGCTGGGCCTCTGTAGACTGAAGGAAGAGGTAATCTCAGGACTCGGGGGGGATCCGGTAAGCCAGACAGTCATACTGATCTCCACTTCCCCATTTTTTTTTCTTTCTCTCATCTCTCATCCTTCTCTCTCTCTCTCTCTCTCTTTCTCCCTCGCTCTGTATCCTGTACAAAAGTGGTTTGTTTTGACGTGACCCCCCTCTTCTTGATTCTTCCTGATTACATGATCCTCCATTTATTCTCTGGGCATGTCTGGTGTTGTGGCTCATCCGATCTTGTGTACATTGAGAGGCCCTCTCAAATCAGGAAGTAGTTCACTCACATATGGGAAGTGCTGCCTGGGGCCTCCCAAGTGTTGCAATGGCCTCCATGTGCTCAAAAGACAGACAGTCTGCAGAATGAATAAAGCATGCCAAATTATATCATCAGTATCAGTTTCCCAATGTCATCTAGGTTACAAAAGAGAGATTAACCTGGAGTTGTGAAAGGATGGAAGGTTTCCTCTTTTTTTGCTCTTTTGGTGTTTCTTTTTTTCTCCGAACCTCAAAACAAGTTGATTTAGAGGCGCTTGAAAGCGGTGTTTTGGTGAAGCTTTAAAGGGGGTCTCTGCCTCGTCTTTCTCAGGTAGCAGAAGCAGTGGCTCCAACCCCAGCGCTGGGACCGGACGACGACCTTCTCCGCGGGACAAGGAGCCCAAGCTGGCATGCGGGGGGGGCGGCGGCGGGGGTGGCGGAGGCAGTGAGTCAGAGCAGGGCACGTGGGGCGCCAGGCGGAGCAACCGCGCAGCCAGCCAGCTGAGCCACCACAGCAGCCACGCCCACTCCCAGTCCCACCGGAGCCACGTCCAATCGCAGCACAGCTACGCTTTCTCCTACAGCCACGCCCCCTCTGCCCCCGCTGCCACCGGCGGCCTGCCCAATCACCACCATCACCACTACCACCACCACCAGGCCTCCTGTGCCCACAGCGAGCGGAGCCACGCATCCTCGTACGGCCCCCCCGGCCTGCCGCCCCCCTACTGCCTGGCCCGCTACGCGCCCAAGGCTACCGCATCGGCAAGTAACAGCCCCCCCGGGGCCCCCCCGGTGCGCGAGCTGTCCGACGTGCCGCCGGAACTCACCGCCAGCCGCCAGTCCTTCCAGCACGCCATGGGGAACCCGTGCGAGTTCTTCGTTGACATCATGTAACGGGGGACAGTGCCTTTCTTAAAAAAACTAAAAGAAAAGAAAGAAATCCTAAATGAGCCGAGCACAAGGTAACGCTTCAGACACACAGCACAACCAGTCCCCAGCCCACACACACACACACACAAACATTATACATACACACACACACAGATACACAGACACACCCCTTTCTTCAGCATAGGCCAGGACTCCGAATGTACCACCCGATTTCATCAGCTTGTTTCCATGCTCTGCAATTATGTGTCATGTCAACAAAGCACACTAAGCCGTTGCACGGCAACAGTGTTTTTACCGCATAGTAACAAAACCAAGTACAACACGCAGGTATAAAGAAGTCACACCTGGCTGGGTTCTGAGTTCGCCAAAGTGGGTGTTGTTGTTTGCCAACCCAGTCATCCTTTTCCAGGACAGACTGTGAGCGGTCTCCATGTCTCAGGGTCTGGACTTCAATCCCTAGACCCCGGAGGAGGCCTAGAAGGGGAATGCTGTGGAGGTCAGCTGAACGTGTTTGTGTATTCCAGCAATAGGTTATCCCACCCCAGCCTGGGTTGTGCTTTTCTTTTTGTATGGCGAACTTGAGCTACCTTTTGAAATAGCGGGCATGATTTTTGTACATCTCAAAGGAGCCTGCCAGTGGTCCACTCAGTCAGTGGCCACACGGACACACTCGGCTCTGGGGGTGGACAAGGCTGCTTAATTGCATGACAGGTGGAGCTCAAGCTCAAGTCAAACTATTTTTCTTAATCGTAAGTGATTTAAAAACCGGAGTGAAGATTCTCCAAAAATCCATGCACTGGATTAATGTTCTTTTTTTTATGTTTTTTTTTTTGTTTTGTTTTTGTTTGTTTGTTTGTTTTGCTATTTATGTGATGTTGAATTGACTGTGTCATACCTTGTCCCAGTGACAATCAGACAATCAGACCTTGCAGTTTGCTGTTCGTGTCAGTGCCCAGGTTGTGGCGGCCACTGGTCCGCCAGTGCTTTGTGGAATGTATTTTTGTAGAAGATGAAATCAGTTCTGACACTCGTTTCATACCTGTGACTTTCCTCCTCAACACTGACTTTAAAAGTCTTTTGCCATAAAACATCATCAGTAACATATTAAAAACAATAATGCACAGTCCAAGGTGATGCATAACCCATTAACATCAATACAAACAAAAATCCACCACTTGCATATACTATACCTAAATGGTCAAACATTGGAGTTGAAATGAATACCTAGATGTCTAATGTTCTTAAAGGCATAAGGTGGGGAGAGTGAGATGACCCCTGGTTGGTGTAGATTGGGGAATATCTGTTGTTGTGGAGTATACGTTGGTGAAACTGACATGTCGTCTTTGAGCACACTTGGTCTGCAGATGTAATGTTCTCTTGTATTTTTGCCTGTATTTGTCACCCAAGGCCCAATGGGAAAGAATTGCAGCATTCTTCTGATTTGAGCACTTTTAAAGACTTTGGCCCTTGAGTATAAAACACTGCGATGGAAGCTTCTTTTTTTTTGGCTTTGTTTAAAAAAAGGAAAAACATGACAAATTGTACATAGAATTATATATTATATATATGAGGAATAAAATATATGTAATACAATTGGGTCTGGATGTTTTGTTGTGTGAAAATTTTTCTTTAATCTTTTTTTAATCTTACCTGTCAGAGAGGTAAATAAAAAAAAAAGATAATTTGTTGTTTTTATATATATTTTACAGTGTGTACTGATGCTAAAATACTAAACAGAAACCAAAGTTGACCAGACCCGACCAGGCCAACGGTGACAGGCCAAAAGAAAGAACAGTTCTGCGCTCTGCCATTGGGTAGTGGGGATTCACATCACCCTGCCACAGCACACAGGCTACTGAGGTGTGAAGCTTCTAGAAGCGAGGGTACACCACGAGTCCTCTGAAGCGTCTGGGAAACTTCTCATGATCTGTAGTCACCCCGTCCCAGTTGTAAACATAAATCCCCTCAGTGGCTGATGACTCATTGTGTCAGAAATGGAGTAAATCACACTACATCGATTTCTTTTGTGTGAAAGACAAATTACTCTGTTTGTTTTGGTCAACACAGATCAGAATCAGAATCAGAATCAGGTTTTATTGGCCAAGTAAGTTTGCACAAACAAGGAATTTGACTTGGTAAAGTGACTCTCTCAGTGTGCTTACACAAAATATACAACACAATACAATACAAACAAACAAACAGTGCAACAGTGCAATGGACTAAGGAGTTTAAGAAAGTATGTACAAGGCGGAATGGCTATATACAGTAGCTGTGAATTGTTGCACAACAGTAGTGCAAAGAAGAAGTGGAGAGTGCGAGAAGTGCAGGGATAAATATATAAATATAAATATATATGCTACAGTGGGTACAGTGTGGAGATGTGTTCATTTAGAATTAGACTTATTACTCTGTTGGTTTTGGTCAACCCAGATGTGTTCATTTAGAATTAGTTTGGGAACTGAACCAATTATGAGAACTTCACAGTAGGGGGCATTGCTTGTAATCTTTTTCTAAAGCACAATTTCAGAGGTGCTGAATTCAGTGATGGGTTTTCTGTAACAGAGAGTTTAATTACATTACACAACATTACATGTCAAGTTAATCATGAGGAGCAGCAACCATATTTGTTTTACATCCACACTACACAATGTTTGTTTTTCTTTCCTATATTAAATGTACCGTCATTTCTTTTCATATATAAGAAATATTAGAGTAGCCAGCCTCTGCTGCATTGCTCAGGTCTCAGTGGGATAGAATCCCCAACCTCTGAGGGACCGACCGGTCACCCCACGTTATTGGGATGTGGCGACTGGACTTGGTGAAGATGTCGGGACAAAAACAGCACAGGAGATGGTAGCTTTCTTATAAAAAAATGATTTATATATATATATATATATATATAAACACACACACACACACACAAGGGCTCTAGCAGCCCGAGACATGTGCCCAACCATAGGCACCTGTTCGACCCAAGCCAGGCCCCAAACCTAGGCAGAGTGACTAAGTACATCAACTGGCCGTAGAAACAAAATACCTACATACACTAAACAAAACACAAGGCACACAAACACGGTACAGAGACAAGGCACACAGACAAGGCACACACGACAAGGCATACAAAACAAGGGAACAAAACAAAGCTAACAGTGTCCACACATCTAGACACGTACTGTTTCACCTCACACCGGTAAACAGGGAAAGCAGTACACCTGTTTCTCCCCAAAGTTCTGTCGGCGTGCTGTCAAATGCCTCTCTTGGCAAAGTCTCTCTCCCAGTCCTCTCATCAGGCACCCTTTAAATACGCTGGCCACTTGGCTAAATTAGTCCAATCAATTGTCCTTGGACTCATCCATTGTTGTGGGGGAAGCCCGGACACAACCATTGTGGTGGGGGAGTCCACCCCACACCAGGGCCAAACTCCTCATGAGTCACAGTGAGAAGGGGAGGGAATTTCACCTTCTCACACATCCATTGAAATCAGACCAACTCGATTCGACTTGATTCTTTCTTCAGTGACTTCATGAAATAGAGCCGCTGCTGTCCCTTCTTGACTGGCCGCGGTGTTTTCTGACCAGCTCAGGTTGTTTGTGACGTGCAGGCCCAGAAAACTGAAGCTGTTGACACATTCAACCTCAGTACCTTTAATCCACAGAGGTTGCAGAGGGGCAGCTTTCTTCCTGAAATACTGGATGGATGGGCTCCTTGGTCCTTATTGAGGACAAGACAGTTTCCCTTCCCACATGCAAGTGTCTCATCCATCAGCTGCCTGTGGTGCCATTCATTGTTTCCCGTAATAAGTAACTGAGTCTGTGGGTGGACAAGCAGTCATGAGGGAAAAGAGTCAAGGGCTGAGGCAGCAGTCATGAGGGGTTCCAGAGCTGCTGATGCCATATTTCCCAGCCCCTAGATGTGGCAGTTTTGCTACTAACTTAGTGGGCTGAACAGTGTTTAAAGCTAAACTATAATCCAGAAAGAGCAAACTAAAGGGGATCGGTGTTCACAGGTATGATGCAACTGATGATGCAAGGTATGAGCCTGATGCAACTGATGTAAACACCACCGGACAGATGTCGTTCGTGCAAGTTGTTTGTGGCTTCCTTGGAACTGGTGCGGTGGCTGAGTGTTTAAAGTGGCGTGGGACCCAAGCCTGAGCCAGCGAGGTGTCTGAGATGTCTAGATACACATCTGTCAGCTCAGCAGCACAGGCTTTCACAACTCCACGTCACACTACGTCCAGCCCTGCTTTCTCATGGGGCTTGGCCTGCCGCAGGGACCTGAGCATAGACATATATAGATATACATATATGTCTGAGGACCTGTGCGCATGTCACCATGACAACGCTCGGCCCTGGGCTCCATGGCGACATTGCTAGTGCTAGTGGGCCGTCCTGAATGAGGGCTACTAAAGTGCATATAAAGGGCATTAAGTCTATCTAGGAGGAAGTGGTGACAGTGGGCTTGTTCCCGTTGTAGTTCATGACATTTCAACGAAATGATGAGCTTATCGAAAAACTATCAAATTAATTCTGAACAGAACCCTGGTTTGCCAACGCCACTTGTCTAAACATAAAATCCAATGGATTCGCCATAATGGCCACCAGGAAAATTCATGAAGGCAATAAATCTATCTGTATTCTTCCCAGCAACACTTCCCAGTAATGAAAACATGTTTCCCAAAAACACAGCTTTAAGGATAAGGACTTCTCGTTATCATCCTACAATCCACTCTTAGTGGAAGCAGCAGCGCCCCTTGCAAAACAGCTGTACTAGAGCAACTATGTCACTGCTCATTGGAATTCCTTTTCACATTTTGCAATGGATGGTTTTGAGCCAAAGGACTCACTAAACAGGAGGAGAGACAATGTGTGCTCACTGTGAAATGCAGAAAAAGATCACCAACAACCACCATCAGCTTGATAGAATCTAAAGGAGCCCACCAAAGTTGAAGAACGGACCGGAGGACACAGTTATGATTTCTGGAGATTATTTCAGCGTGGAGACCCCCTCTCAGCTGGTGCTCAGAGAATGGCCTAACTGATTGTAGACTATGTTGGCATTTAAACCATTCAGTCAGGTAGAATACAGATGGGGAGGGGAGACCACACCCTACAGGTGATGGCAGGAAGGGGAGACAGTGAGATGGAGGGGTCCACCTATGGGGGGTGGTAACAGAGGACAAAGGGTGAAGGAGGGTATCTAGGGGGGGGGGGGGGGGGGGGGGGGGTCAGTGAGACTGACAGAGTACACATCCAAGGGTATGAGTTACAGATACAAAAGAATGCTACACTTAGTTTATGTCTCCTACAGTAGAATAGCAATATTTTCGGTTCTATCAGTCCCCCATATGAGCATTTCTATGATCACACAAGAACCACCATGCAACAACCAATCAGAACAGGAGAAAATCAATATGCGGTTCCATCAAGCTCAACTAGGGGTGGTAATCATACCCGAGTGTGTGGGAGTGTAAATATATCTAACCTGCACATATTTTTTTTATTCATGTGCGATTCTTCCGCCCACTCAGAGAGATATATAGAGAGAGCAGTGTGTCAGCCTGAGAGCGGTTAGAAGAGTGCAGTGGGCGTTGACAGCGTGTAGGTGACACTGTGACTGACGTCTTCTACGCTGAGTAAAAATGTCACTGTGGGCGAGTTTATAGGGAGGAGGTGTCACTGGGGCATGACGGCATGATGCTACACTAAGAGAACATTTCATGTCATATCCTAAATATATGGGTCAACTTTGGCCTGTGGACTGTAAACACAGGGAATGAACTGTAGAAGGTAAACCGTCACTTAGTAGAATGAATGCTTGAACACCCGTGGGTGAAAAGAGGAAAGAGGCTTTCCTTTCATACAGGTGTATATTTGCAGAGAGAAAAACATTTCAAAGCATGGCCAGAGAAGTGCCTATTTTCTTACAATTCGAGTGCCCCCATTCAGAACAGTAGAATCAGGCTCAAACACATATCAAAGCCAGTATGAGGCTGGCAGTCAGTTAAGATGAATTAAAGCAAGAGTTCAGCCAAACAAATCCTTGTTTGTTATTGTAACTTAAGAATACTTGTAAAGACACAATACATCCAGAGTGGACTAGCAAGCACTATTGGAAGGTGGCCACTCGGAGGAAATGAGCACAGTACATTAAGGTGAGAACTGAAAGCCAGGAGAAAACCATCGCTGGCAACCACAACACTGCTGGATAGCAGTATTATCTATTTCTCCATTTTTGATATTATTAGGGAAAATCCTACGCAGGGCACTACTTAATCCTGTGACCATTGTGACCAGCGGTTCTCTCTAAATGATCAGGAGGGAAAAAAAGAGTTAGTCATATTTCACCAGACTGCTGAGTAATATGTCATCCTTTTTGTGTAATTTGAGGGTTACAAGTCATCCCTTCTGCTTCAGCCAAACACCAGACTTATCTCCTGATTGTTACTCTTGGTTGAATCCGTAGATATCTTTCTGTATGGTTCCGTAGCACATGATGTTTGTCAGTGGAGACGGTCAAAAGAAAGGTTGCCTCTACCGCTTTGCTGAATCCTTGTGCAGTTAGTCGACGCGGAGGTCAAGGCACCTGTCAGTAACTTTATGACATCATAAATCGATTAAAGTTACTGACCAGGATCAAATAATCAAATAAATAATAAAAATGGGACATTACGGAACTCGAATCCGTGAAGACAACATTACTAATCACTGGACCACCAATTCACTTGATCAGAACGGGGCGCGGATCCATACCAATAAAGCCAATCGTATCGCCACGGAATTCCTTATAGTAACCGTAATAATTACTTCGTAAAAGGCAATCCAAAAACAAGCCAAAATTAAGCTCATTGTACAAATCTGTTTAATTCAAAATATTGTTTAAAACAGCAGCATGGACACATTTCCTCGAAATAAAACCAAAACCATCCGGGAAGTACCAATTCGTTTTTTGTGCGTTACCTACACACAGGAATTCCCTGGATGCTGGATTTCAGAAGGCCAAAAGGGCAAATGTTGAAATTACCCCATTTCCCCATACCTCAATTAAACATTGTCTCTTAATCACTCATGACAAATCGACGTTTAGACTACTACGATAATGAAACTAGCACACTAGACACGCCCCCTTTTCTACGACTATTAAAAAGCCAGGTACACAATTCACACCGAAATACGACTCGCTGTCTGCAAGTAAGACAATATTTCAGTGCTAGAGCAAATGTTACCACATGAAGTCAAAGCATGGTAGATGGCCCAAACTTTATATGACCTTACATCGCGGACATAATCCAAAATCGGACCACTTGTGGAGCGCGACGACTTCAGTTTTCTCTTCTGTATATGATTTATCATAGGCTAGTGAAGCGCACCTCAACGAGTGACAAGACATGCCATCCTGGACGCTGTTAACTGCTTTGCTCATGTGGAGCATTCTGGCTTTTACTGGTGGAGTTGAAATTGGATGTATTGATTGGGACGCCGCTGAGAATGACCAAGTATGTTGCAAGGAATGCCACACAGGTAATTTCACTTCACAATATTATGATACTGTGACACCCATTCTCTATTGTGGAAAGCTATAGGGAACAAGACTGTGGTAAACAGATTTTATTATAGTTAATTATTGTTTATTGTTTTTTTAATTATTGATTTTATTATAGTTTATAGTTAATTATTGTTTTTTCGTTGTTTTTCAATCAGAATTAGTGAGAGCATTGCCCATTCCCTTGTATGTGAAGATGATGTAGCCAAAAGGTTTTCTTAGAGTTTCATAAAGTTTCAACTGGGTGTAATGCGGTTCTGATAATGGGTCTTTTGATATTTCCTAATTTTGTATGGAGATGGATTGGAATAGACCTGCATTAATTTCATTTTACCTTTCGCCTTTTACCTTTTTGAAGTTCAAGTAAAAACAAACCAGTTCAATATCCACAGTTGATTCCGTTTTAATTCATATGAATGGTGTGTTGTTCGCGTGCTTGGTGTATGCGTTTGTTGCCATGGCAGGAAACCGTCGGGTGGATAAATGTGGTATAGATCCAGAGAAACTTTGCACTCCATGTAAGAATGGCACCTACACCAAAACCAAATCTGCTTGGTCCTGCGACAGATGCAACCAATGTGTGGGTACGTACGTCACTGCATTCAATTTACTTTAGGCATAAGTACCTTTGAACCCAACCCATGAGTCATTTGTAAATACCATCACCTTTATCTAACATCATCACTGGCTCACAAAGTAGTCATAATCTTTTTTTTTTGTCACAGATCCACAAATTGAGCTGAAGCCCTGTCACGGGACCACCGACACAGTGTGTGGGTGCAAGCCTGAGTACCGCTGTTTTAAACCCGACTGCTTGATGTGTATGAGAGAATGCGGCAAAGGACAAGAGCCAGTCGACGGTAGGCTCCCTCTTATCTCCGTGACGTCATATTTATTCAGCCTATGGATTTGAATGATCATATTGCTTGAATAAACGCAGAATGTTTCCACTTGTGTAAGATACATATGTTTTTTTGTCTGTTAGTGTTTTGATAAATGTGTGATAAATGTTTTGATGAAAGTTTGACTTATGTTTGCAGGACACTGCAAGGAATGTCCAAAGGGGACTTTCAATGATCAGATTCATCACCTATGTGTTTCGTGGACAAAGTACAGTACAGTTACAGCTAACATTTATGAGTTTATATTTTTGTTTTGCTGCTGGGGCAACCATTTAATTGTCATTGCTCTTTTTCACCTAGATGTCCTTCAGGGCAGGTCATTGTGACTGAAGGCACCGCCTTCTCCGACAACAAGTGTGATATTTCCAACGAGATCAACCAAATTACAGTACCTCAGATACGAAAACGTTCGACGACCTTACACCCAATAGGTAAATGAAGATTCCCCGCATTTCTTCCCTTCTCATTAGGGGAAACTAGCTACAGTGGCGGCACACACCATCACTTCCCATATCACCACGGGGCAATTACAGCACTAGACTGTTTTCACATAAAAGTCAACATTTCTGTAACAAAGAGCCACATACATTAACATCAAATCTCACGGAACACATCTGTTCTGAATTTTGATGTCTTCTTTTTTGTTTTTCTTTCTCAGATGCAGATGATCAGAATATGCCACTGGTATGGAGTTCCTTGGCTATGCTGTGCTTATTCTTCATTTTAGGCATTTTTGCCATATTTCGTCTTATTGTTAAAAGAAATAAGACATCCACCAAGGTGCCGATCACAGAGCTGCCTAAAACACCAGGTATGCCTGCTGTTGATGACTTGCTCACATACACTGTGCCCCCACTGTGGCTACGTTTTACCGCAGCTAATGATTTTCTCCATCTAGGTACTGTCAAGTCAGTCAACATATCACCTGGAGTCCTTCATTGCAGTCTGACATCTTCTTGTGTTTCCTCCTTTCCCAGAGCCCCATACCCTGATGACCGTGGAGCAGGAGGAGTGCAGCTTCTGCAGGCCGCAGCAGGAGCAGGGCAGCTTTGAGTCCCTCTCCACCGTGGACTCCATGGACAAACTCCTGCCTCCTGTCTGAGTCCACTGGCTGAGGAGGATTCTGGGGAGGTCTCCAAGGACAAAACAAATGATAGCATCTGCCAGATGTTGTTGAACCATGCCACACTTGCCAATTGGCCCTCGGGAGAAGGCTGCCAGGGACCTGGCACTGAACTTGGCTCACACAGTTTGAACCTGCGCCGTGATGTGTGTTTTTCATCTGATGTAGTCTTCCCACCGATGCCTGGACACACAGATGAACACAAGACTAAACCTGTGTCATATCAGAATTGTTACCTCTTGGTCTATTTATTTCTTTATGTTCATTTACACATAGTCTTATTTCGGTATGAATTGAGAAATCGTGAACTGGTTTTCAGTATTCTGTTGTATGGTAGCCTATCCTGTCTAGGTCAAAGGTGTCGTTGTCGCGGAGACATGGCATAGTAATCTTATTTTAGTTGCGTTGCATTGTCATTTGTAGAGACAGACAAGGCAAATTAGAGGTTGGAGATAGGGCTGATGACAGCAATCTAAAAACCACACGCACACACTGTTTCTATTTTGATGTCGGCAAACACCCACTGGCACTGTATGTCAGACTTGCAAATGTATCGGTCAGGGCCTTCTGGTAATCTCTGGTGGGCTTCCCCCATTTTCCTGCTGAAAAAGGCCACCATTTCAACAGCCGTTGTGCCAACTTCATATCACCCAGACAATGAAATCACATATCACATCAAGGATGTACTCAACAACTTTATAAGCACTGTTGATAATGTGAGCAGGGACATGAACTTCATGAAAGCTGGAAGGAGCTCTTTGTACTTCATACACGTGGGGGAAACTCCGCATGTAAAATGGCACGTCTAGGGTGAAGGGGGAACCCAAAGCGTACCATCCATGGGCGTTTACAGATGACTTGCCAGTGTTTGTGAATATGTTTCTTCTTATCTTATCAAGTCGCCGTCTTACCTCTCGCACAATTTTTGTATTAGGTGCAGATAGACCTTAACAAGCTGCAGACATGTCAGTACAGGGTCCAGAGTAACGCTGTGTCAAAGGAAGTCAAACATTTCCGAAATTTCCCAGTTCTGACTTTAAAGTCGGGGTAGATGGATTTGCAATGAGTTTACAAGTAGGAACTCAGTGGTTTTCCATTCTACCTTTTCTAGCATGAGGTTGGAAAATCACAACTTCTGAGTTTGTCTGGAATGCAGCATAAAATAAGCTCTGGAGAATGTGCGCTGACTCATATTTGTGTGAAGGTCAATTGTTGTCCCGGAGGAATTTTATTACGTCATTCATCTTTATGTGAATGTCCTGACTGAACAGCTTTAATGAGACTTGTATCAGCCATGGGGAGACTTGTCAGGGGATATCCATGGGGGGGGGGGGGGGGGGATGTGCTGCTGTGAAGGAATTTTCTGTTTCATTTTCTCTACTGCATACAACGTTTATACATAAATATGTTATACATTCATGTACATACAATTGATATTAATATAAAGCATATTGAGTGGTCACAAAATTGTGGTGGTCTTTGGTGTGTTTTTTTATTAATGGACTTCCAGTAAGGAAGGCTTCATTGCGAATGCTAGATCATTCACACTTCCTACCCAGATATATTCAGACTTTCACTTTCACTCACAAATTGAAACTGCCATAACAGGTACTTCCCACAGAAATGTACCTCTGTTTAAAACACTTTGCATACAGGAGATCCCTCAATTTACATTATAGTCACGGGAAAGTTTGGTGCTCTTAGGAAGGTCAAGTCAATACAACTAGCTGCCAAAAGTAGAATACACAAGCAATAGGCATACTATCCCTATGAATGCACGTCTCCTCCAGATGGCCCCACCCCTGACAGCTGCACAGGAAGAAGGACCAGAAACGATACAGGGAGTAATGGAGTCATTTTCTTACTGGGAAAGCGTCAAGAACATTGAAAAGCTACAGCTTGTATAACTTACTGGATGATTTATTTTATACAATCTGTATGCCTTATTAGAGAATTCAGGATAGACGTTTGGGGTCTGAGGTGTCAGTTGAAAAAAGGGGGGAAAATGGGTCTGATGTTAAAAGATATTTTGAAAGTCAGTGTGGACAATGGGTCTGGGGACAGAGGGACAGCTTTCCCATTAGGATTAAGGTCAAGCTGGTGACACACTGAAACAGACATGTTTGTGAGGTACACAAGACTGATCCCATCCCCCAAACACAAGACAAACACAAGACAAAATATAGCTCATGTTAGTAACACCTACCAGTAGATGGTCATATTCAGTGTTCAGCACGTTGGGATTCCCTTACTGGAAGCAGGTCATTATGGTAGCAATTTATGCTTTGACACACCCTCAATTACAAATTCCACATACCAGATGCTTCTTCTATTACAAGGAATTCTCCTGTCCTCCTTACAACTAGCCTTGAGGCAATGAGCAGACGGACCAGAGGATATCCCTGGTTGGCACGCATTTTGTTCCACCTATTCCGCCCCCACGATTTCAAATTCTTTGACGTCTTTATGACTCACAGGCGTTTTACAACCAAGTCTGTACGAAATGCACTTAATGAACTTATGAAACTTGTGAAAGAAGAGAGTGACTGATGGATCAGGCATGAAGCCATGTGCTGCTCTATCAAACCGGACCTGATACTGGTACTGTGGGTGTGCACTTGGCCACAGGCAGCCTGCTCTGGACAAGCAATTACAATTGTCTAATTTCTAAAACAATCCACATAGAGTTTTAGTCTACTCTTAAAATCTAATTATGTTTTACTCCAGTAAGCTGATGACTGCTGATGTTTTGCTGTATTTTTCCTTACTTGCCTGAACCATGTACACGGAACCATACAGAAAGCATCTGTAAACGGTTAGCTGTTGGGGTCTGGTACTCAAATTGCTTCTTAAAATTTCAGCAAGGCCTAAATATTCCTAAATAAACAAAAGTAGGGTTATAATTACAGCTCAAGGAGGAAGGCTACATTCCCAAGCTTTGCCTGAAGAACAGCCCAGATGGATGTGTATTTTTAGTGCTGTAATGCTACTAGCAGTGTTAGAAACAGTAACTGCCAATTCAAGCAACAGTGGTCAAATAATGAATGCCCTAGTGAACTTGGTGAAATAGTAATCTGCCAGAAATTGGCAGTGGCTAACCAATCTAATGCTTGTACAGAAACCGCCGCCCTGTTTGATCAAGCATCAGCTTGATTAAAAAATACAACACACTACATGGATAGACATGATAGAAACTACCCAAGTTTGTGTTCCATTGGAACTGACCATTTGGTTCCACCTCTAGTACAATCCACCACCAGGGGCCAGGTTAACAGAAGAAATGAACAAAGTTCTCTTGCACCTTAGCGAACAACCCCTTCCTTCCCCAGCTGTGTGGAATAAACAACATGTATTCCTATCATTTGGGGCAACCCTCTGGTTCCCCATCCCAACTCCTCCCTCACCCCCCAACAACCCCTTTTCCCCACCTGTACCTGGAACACACCTACAAACACTCCTCCAAGGCTGTCCCATCGCCCCACTGTATCCTCCCTTTGGCTGAGGTAGTTCAACTAGACCACTGTAATGCTACTTTAGTCATTTTCTTGCCTCCATATTGGATGCTGGAATTGACTCCCCCGAAGGACCTCGCTGGAATACATCTCCAAGAAACCTCTGACTTGCCTCTCTGGTCCGTAGTTCAACAGTTGGATCAGAAATATTTCCACATCCAAATGAATATATAGTATAACAAACAATGACATGTATGAAGCAACATACACATAACCATAGTGTTTATTTATGTGTGACACATTTATGACACCAAAAATACAACAAATTCCAGTTGTGTATTTTGACTAAATGAATCTTTCCCTCCATGAGAATTAGCAATAATGGATACAGCATGAACAGTTCAGCATTAAATCCTTTTTTATACTGGTGACTAGCTCTGGTTTAGTGTAAATATAGATTTTAACTGAGTAAACAAAAAGCATAATAAAATAAAAAATAAAAAAAACACAATCTGATATTGGCTAATGTTTGCAGCTCACAATTTTCTGTACACAACCTCTTGATAGATAAGCAGTAGTTTTGAATATCTATCTGAGAACTATGTGGGTGCAGCCAACATGAACATGGGTAAATGGCATTTCCTGTAATAACTTAAGAAAAATGAACAACAAACAAATATACAAGGACAGCTTTTGGAACAGTTGACTGGCAGTGCAACAGTCCTCAGATGAATTCAATGCCCTGGGACGACCTCCTGAGAATGGCAGTTGACTATAGCACAACATAACTCTATATGTAACATGCCCTCTATATCCACTTTACATGTGCTTTTCTACCAGAACTGTAAACGTTCCCTTTTGTGGCCAGATGCCTCTGGAGATACATGTTTTTTCATGCCTAACTGATAAAGGCCAAAACCCACGTCAGAAAACTGTTACGCAGTTACCAGGCCTACTTGAAAATGCTTGACTAATAAACCAACGTCACATTCCATGACTATGTAAATAAACATGGGATGAATAGCTTCCCAGGATTGGGAAATGTCCACACTGTGACTCATATGAAGTGTGTAATGATCTCTGTACAGGACATGCTGTACTTGACTTGAGTGTGCATCATTAGTGTCCACAATTATGAGACCCCCTGGGATCATTGCTGCTTGCAGTTCTCTTTCTGCTTGGCACTTTCCTTCTTCTCTTTGGCTTTTGCTCGGCCCAGCTTTTCATTTGGCCGTTTGGTGGGCGGTACAAAGGCCGGCTCCACTGTCGCGGTGTAGCAGCTCGACTGAGCCTGCGGCAGATGTTCACAGACACCTTAAAAAAACAACAACAAGAAAGTGCTGAAAACAAAGAAAAGAAACCCTGTAAGAAGAGAAGCTATTAATTTCCCTGTAGACTGCCTGTACAGATTAGCAGCCATGACTCGGAGTCCTACCAGTGCCTGGCGACCCTAGTCTGAGGCTTTCTTTCCTCTTGGCCAGAAACGTGGGGTCCAGCTCTTCAGCGATGTTCCGGGCAGGCAGTTGCTGCTGACTGGGGGGGAAATTGCAGTATGGAGTGGGGGGGTTACACTCCTGCTTCAGCTTCATTATGGCTGGCCTAGAAACATTTTACAGTCTTGGCAACATAAATAAGCTAATAAGACATAAGCTACAAACTAAGGAACCACCCAAGCATGAAAAGACCTCCAGGGCAATTAACTCACGCTGCCATGACGACTGGGCTGGGTGGTTGTTCGTCAGGTGGGTAGTCATCTGGAGGTGATGGCAGGCCTTGGGAGTCCAGTCTTTCCCTCTGCAGAAGAGGACAGTTCATTTGTCTTCAGAGATGGCTTTTCTTTTTCTTCCTTTTTTTTAAAGAAAGAAATGCTGCCAACTAAGCCCTTGGCCATTTTTTGACGGCTGCATTAAAGTGCTTTTGTTACTAAAGCCGTAGCTGTTTTCTACAGCAAGGCTCCTTGACACTAACGAACAAGCGACAACCTGCCCGCTTGCGTGGTGAAACCACTACAGATGATCCAGAACGCGGTGGCGCGTCTGGTGTTCAACCAACGGAAGAGGGCGCACGTCACCCTGCTACTCATTGAGCTCCACTGGCTGCCGGTAGCTGCTTGCATTAAGTTCAAGTCACTTATGCTTGCCTACAGAGTGCTTGCTGGTTCTGCTCCCACCTACCTAAATGCTCTTGTAAGGGCAAATGTTACACCCAGGACCCTGCGCTCGTCTAGTGAGCGCCGTCTGGCACTGCCGCCTGTGCAAGCTCGGCAATCCAGACTATTCTCATTTGTAGTTCCACAGAACTGCCTAGCACGACCAGAGCAGGGGCGTCCCTCTCTACCTTCAAGAAGCTTTTAAAGACCCAACTCTTCAGAGAGCAGCTCCCCTCCTAACTGGCACCTTGACTAGTGCTTAACTTGCACTTCAGCAGTTACATTCCTGCACTTTTTTTTCTTTCTATGTCGTTTTTTCTATTTCTTATGTAAAGTAGTATTTATTGTTACAGCAGGTTTTTATTGCTCTTAGCTTGACTGTTCTCTCCCTTGTACGTTGCTTTGGACAAAAGCGTCTGCTAAATGGCTAAATGTAAATGTAAATGTAAACTAAAAATGGCGCACAAAATGGAACTAACCACACGGCCTTTAGCGTTAGAAGAAGATACTGAGGATGTTGCTCCGCTACGGCACAGAATATCACTACTGACTCGTCTACGTAAAGGCAATTTAGCTTCTCATTGGGATTGCTCACCTGTGAAAAAGGCAGTTGACGGAACCAATTTATTTTCTGAAAAGCTGACTGTTTTTCCAACGAAACAATGGCCGGCAGCTGTTTTCCATGGAATTACGTCATAGTAAGGCTCTGACCTATACTGTCTGGCAACAGCAGCTGATAAATATCAGTTGCCCACATGAAGAGAGGATTGGCGTCCATCTCAGTTCAAAGAAAAATAATCAGTTTGGTTTAATCAGATATGTCTGAAAAGAACCTTTAAGGTAAAATCAAGAAATATCTTTTCAACACAGCAGTTTTCATAAATGATCGATATGACCTCTGAGCAGTGATACAGTGCCAACAAGACATAATAGGGCATTAAATGTAAGCACACCTAAAATAAGGAGTTCTTCTTACAATTTAGAAAAAGTGTGTCTCTTATTAGCACTAGAGCACAAGAATTCCCATATCTATGACCAATGTGTTGACGTGGCTTTTGAGAAACTAATACAGCTAATATTCAATGTATCTAGGGATAGGTGTATGAACACTAGGTTCAAGCATTTGGGTAACTCTGAGTCCCAGACTAAACTACTATTCTCTCAGCCTCACTTCAAATGTTTTCTTCAGAAACTGCCATGTGAATCCAGCTGATAAGGTCAAGGTTTTGCTGGAGTGCATGCGATAACAGGCACAGGATGTGGTGGTGCTCCCCCAAGCTGGTCATGAAGTTATCCTTCATGAAGTTATCCTTCATGACCATCTTGGGGGAGCACCACCACATCCTGTGCCTGTTATGGCAGGGAGTTCTGAGGACGGATTACCTGTCTCTGCCTTGCGCTGTTCTGGTTGCAGGGGTCAGCCATGCAAGAGTCTCCAGTGTCAGAGCTCGACCTCGGGGCATCCGCCTCACTTAAGCCATGGTTGGTCTTGATTTCCTGTTTCTGCATGAAACGGGCGATTTCCTGCAAAAAGGCACACACACACACACACACACACACACACACACACACACACACACACACACACACACACACACACACACACACACACACACACACACACACACACACACACACACACACACACACACACACACACACACACACACACACACACACACACAGTAAGTGGATGTCCAAGAGCAGGGGGGGGGGGGGGGTGGGGAGGATGGGTGTGTGATCTCTCCCAATAAAGGCCAGCCCTGAACTTCCAGAAAACAGGCCCTACCTCGTCCTGGGCCACTTGAGCAACCCTGAAATCCTTGTCTATGTAAGGCCTTCCCGGAGGGGATGATGGCCTGGGGCTCTGTGGAACAAAAAACAAAAGGAAAAAAGAACAGGTCAATGGGACAGTAAGCATGACTAAACTGCAGAACATGGAGCCAAAAATATCATCCCAATATCATCCCAATATCATCCCACAGAACCTCCTGAGGAGACTCTCTGAGGGAGCAGAATTACCCTTGCGAGGACCTCCTCCTCCTGTTCCTGTAGCCGGCGTGCTAACTCCTCATCCAGCAGCACCTGCTGCAGGGCTCCCATGGCTAGAGGGGCGCCCTTTGCCCTCGATGGCACGCCTGCGGGCGCAAAGAGAGCATTTCTTTACAGTGAAGAATCGAGGAGGACAGGAGACTGCGGTTTTGTTCAGCACAGGGGGAAAAGTATGGCTTCAGAGGGTTTCTGCTTGAGAACTAGAGTTGGTTGATTTCCTGCTGCCAATGCAGGACCAGGGGGCATTCTCAGAAACATACAGTACTGTGGAAAAGCCTCAGGACAGGAATGGTTTATTTAAGGTTGTCATATAGTGATTTAAATAACCACCACCACCACCACCAATAACCATTTTCAACTTTCACGATAGTATGTTGGCCTTAACGCCCAACTGAGCTCTAGTCCAAAAATAAGCCCAGTTCAAATGTGTTGTACGGCTTGTTAAATTAATAAACATATGATAATTGGAACCAAACTATTCTTCTAACCATCCAAAGAGGTGTAGGTCCCTTAAGCATTCAAACATACCTTTCATTGGAAGACTTTTGCACAATACTGTGGGTGCTTCACATGCGTCAACCTCACCCTAGATCTCGATAAACATCCATCTACCACCCCAGTCAAAGAGTCCATGACGCAAGAACCAAGGACCGACAACAGATATAATCTCAGCTGAAAAACTGAGGTTGTGGAGGATGGTGCAGAGAAAATAGAAAAGGATGACCTTTAGCAGTCAACTCCAGAAGAGCCGAATAATTGTCACTGATTTCATGGATTTGACATGATTGAAACAGCAAGATGACAGACTTGGGACTATGAAAATGGTCTAGATTGGTCCCAAGAAGAATGAAACCTACAATTCTAGAAAAGGAGAATTTAAGCTTGAAATGTGTCAAGATCTTTTTTTTTTTAAACACATTACACATTAACACCCCCACCCAAAGCATTCTGGGACAATTACGTACTAAACACAAACACACACACACACACACACACACACACACACACACACACACACCCTACCCATCATCAGGACTATGTGGTTAAGAGCAAAGGCATGATCAGCTCTGAGGAAGTGAGAGAGAGCAGAGAAAGGCCATGGACAGATAGAGTGAGATCTGGAGATGCACCAAGAACAGGCAGGGAAGTCGGTAGGTAGGTAGGTAGGTAGGTAGGTAGTTAGGTAGGCCCAAGGTTAGGCCCAAGGGTAGGCCCAAGGGTAGGCCCAAGGGTAGGCCATGTGGGTTGAGCCAAGGCGCCAGGGTTACCTGCATCAGCGGGTCTCTGTGAAGGTGTGGGGTGAGCGTCCGCTCTCCTCTCCAATACGCCCACCTCCCCTGAGCTGAACCCATCCTCACCCTGGCCATGCCAGTGCTGGCTGGGCCCATGCCTGACCTCTCTGCGCTCACTGTGCCAGCGCCTAGCTCCTGGGTTCTCCCGTGGAACCTCATGCCTGGGTGAGCTCAGGTGGCCTCTCTGACCTCCATAGCCCCGGCAGCTCCTCCGCTCCCAGGCTGCCCGCTCACACCTCAGGCCTGGCACCTCTGGCTCTCGTCCATTCTCCTCAGGGATGCAGCGGGAGTTGGAGAAGGAGTTTTCCCGATGCCTAGGCCTGTCCTCCGGGTAACTTCCGTTTCCGTGGTAGTCATCATTCCGGATGTCCCGGAATGACCGTCTCCGGTTCTGCCTGCCGTCACCCTGGTAAGAGCGCCTGGCAAAGGTGTTCCTTTGCAGGGGTGGAACCCGCTGTTGGTGATAGTCATCTATACTTGAACACGTCTGACTGCTCCTGCTTCCACTGCCAGCCAGTCGTGGATCTCCACAGTAACTCACCACATCCCCTCTTTCCCTAAACCCACCCCGGCTCCCTTCGCACACCCGACTGCCGTTGCCATGGTAGCTGTTGTAGTGCCTTCTGTCGTCTTGAAAGTGCACTCGCCGGTCACCGCTGTCCCTCGACGCCCAGCTGCTGACACGCTCCAGAGGTCGTGCCACTTGGCAGTCGCCCGTGGAGCTGTAGCGCACGCTGGCCGAGTGCCTGAGACCTCTGGGCTCCGTCCTCCACCCTCGCTCGTCGCTGTAGCCCGACCCCCTGCGTGCCTCTCCCCCTTGCGTTTCCCACATCCTCCCGTCTCCCCTGAAGCTGCTCCTGCGGTTGGGCATGTGGCGCTCCGTCGCGTCTCCCTGCTGCCCGCTCAGCACCACCCGCTCCAGCCTGCGGAGGGGTGAGGCGGGCAGCTCTTCTTCGGAGCTGCAGCTGACGTAGCCCTGTTCGCTCATGTCCTGCTTGATCAGCCTCAGGGCGCCCGCCCAGCCGCCGGAGAACGGATAGCCCTCCGGGGCCTCCGCAGGACCCACCACCGGGGACGGCCTGGCCCTCTGCCTCGGGGGCCTGTCGCCTGGGTACCGCTCGAGCTGCTGGTCCGAGTCAGAGGGAGGAGGAGATGGGGAGGGGGAGGGGGAGGGGGAGGGAGAGGAGGGAGGGTGGCTGCCTTGGAGAGGGCGCCAGTGGTGGTGGGGCCTTTCTCGCTCACGTGCCCAGGCATGACCAGGGTGGGGCGAGTATGAGAGGCCAGGAGCAGCTGTGCCGTCTTTAGTCAAAGCCATAAACATGCAAACATAAAGCGGGGGGGGGGGGGGGGTAAAGGGGTGACGGGTGCTGGGATTAGTGGTTCAAACAAGTCACAGCACAAGGTTCACAATGTAAGTACACAATGAGTAAGCAATATGGACTCATCATGGATCAGAGCAGTAAAGAACACAGATAAGCATGGAGTCCAGGCATGCTTCAATGCTATTAGTCTACATTTAGCTGCATGAGGCTGTAGATCTGACATAATGAGTGAGGATGCAAACAACAGCAGCAACAACAACAACAGCAACAACGTCAAACAGAAAGCTGAAGAAAGAATGAGAGAGATGATAAGGCAGGTTAGAGACATACAAGCGAACGCCAGAGAAAGCGCACAACATACCAAAGCCAATGCAGTTAGTATCCAGTTTACCCACACCTATTGGTAGAATCACCCATCTAAGATCATACCCTTCTGACACACTGGTTTCTCATTTGATCTCCACTGTTTACATTTTTTTTTTCCAAAGCAAAGACATTTTTTGCTACGCAGGTTTCGCCCCCACTGGGGAAGAACATGAGGGTGTCGGGGAAACACAAAGGCATCATCACCGAAAGCCTTAAAGGTCTTAAAGGTATCTGATGCTGTGTTGTGACTCAGCCATAACGAGTTTGACCTGTCTAGACAATAATTGGAAGATTGTTTTGCTCGCCTGCGGACCGAAGATCACATCCCTCGTGTTTTTCCCCCTTCAGTGCTGGCAGCATCCAAAACATCTTGATTTACCAGAGGCAGCAGTAGTGAAACAGAAATGATTTGAGCGGCAGATGTCGGTTCTACATGACAGTTGAACTGCTGACCAAATTGGCACACGAAACTGCAGACTATGGAGAAGCAACCGTAGGGGGAAGAAGTCAAACAGAGAAACATACATAGAAAGAAATATGACCTTTGAGCATTTATCAAGTCACTCAACTGTTTTAGTCATCTCACATGATCAATCAATCAAAAGACGCCTTGACTTGACGGTGTGATATTTTTAAACCGCGCTGTGTCATGTCTGAGTCATTCGATGGGCTTGTCACACATTATAGTCATGTGACACATGACCTGATGAATACACAATAAACGTTTTCCACGGATCAGAAAGTGCAGAGAGGATTGCTGACTAATGTTTGTGGAAGGGGGAAGCTTTCCTGAGGGTGAAGCTCAGCTGCTTCGATGGAGAGACAGAGGAGAGGAGGTGTGTTGCACAGAAAAGCTGAGTTAGGCCTGTGATGGAAACTTTAAGTGATGTGACAGCTCACCAAGCTGATCAGCACTGACACCGCAAAGCAAACCACCTTTCAGTTTTGAAGCACATCAATACTCCCTTTCCTGAGGTGAAGCTAAATGCTAAATGCATACAGAGTGCCTCCTCCTGTGTCCATTGTAGAGTTTGCAGGGAATGGAGAGGACCTGTTGTAAGCATAGGGGGCGAGTATAAATACCTCGGTTCACACTCGTGTGGCAGGAGCCCCTTCGTCTGGCGTGAACGTCTTCCTCTTCCTGTATACGCTTTGCGATTTCCTGTGAGAAAAGCAGAACCAAAGTCGACCAATGATAGCGTCTGCTTCCGCAGATGTGGAACGTGACCAGCACGTTTCCATTAGCATGAGTGTGGAGATGTACATGTGTCTCGGCACTGTTCTGTTATCAGACAGAAAAAAAGAGACACGCAGACAATCATATATCTTTTATTTAACCCTTTATCAGTGACATGTTGCTTTGGCCTTCTTAGTGGTCATGTATAATTGTACACGAGTTAGTGCCAGGACAGACAGCATGAATAGAAAAGTAGGTAAGGTGCTTTGAGTGGCTGTGTGTGTGTGTGTGTGTGTGTTGGGGGGGGGGGGTCTGTATGCTTAGAAGTAGCCCACCCTTACTGTCAGCAAACACATGTAGGTGGAGTGGGTGGGGGCAGGAGCCAGACCAAAACCAAGATTACACATTTGAGCACTCTCTTACCCCTCTGCATGTGAATCTCACACATTTGAGCACTCTCTTACCCCTCTGCATGTGAATCTCACACGCCCAGGCTCAAGCCCACGCGCAGACTCACTGCGTCACATGTGCCGTCACCCAGGGGAATTTCCAACGTGAAAGGCCTTCGTCACCACATGCTACTCTCTAACGCCTCAAACCCACCAACACTTGAGCGACAGAGTTCACATACCCACCAGCTCGGACCTGCACCGTTTGCTAAACCCGTGTGTGTGTGTGTGTGTGTGTGTGTGTGTGTGTGTGTGTGTGTGTGTGTGTGTGTAGCTGGGCTCTACACGTCTGTGTCTGTGGGTGGTCTCACAGTGATGACTGGGTCTTTCCACCAAATTTCCACCAGCCTTTGCAGTGCTAAAGGCCATTTACTTGTAGAAGGCTATGTACATACTGTAAACCTTCATAGGGCAATTCCGTTATTAAGTGTTTTATGTCAAGTTGTATCAGCCTCTAACGTTAGCAGCTGCCCAATGTGCATACCAGCCTTGCATTCTCTTTGTAAAAGACCACATCTAAGATATAACTGTGATACATTTATTTTACTCTGTGTATTGTTTTTATTTTGTAAAGAACTATTTGTCTCCAACATATAAAGTATACATATGTATGCATCTTTGGATGATCAACCCCTTCCACAGTTAATGGCACCCCTGGTAAAGATGAGTAAAAAAAGGGAATTCACCGAACTATAATAATACTTAATTATAATAAAAAGTCCCCCTAATTATTTTTTTACAAAATCACATGTTTCACAATTATTGACCGCCTGAGAATTTCCTACAAACATAATTTTATTGAGGCATTTCTTCATTTCTATTGTACTTTTTTAAGTTGAGTTTTTGCAGTAATCCATGACTGTGATTCACTGGGGTATAAATATGAGGTGACGCATGAGGATGTGTCTTATTCACTGGGGTATAAATATGAGGTGATGCATGAGGATGTGTCTTATTCACTGGGGTATATATATGAGGTGATGCATGAGGATGTGTCTTATTCACTGGGGTATATATATGAGGAGGTGCATGAGGATGTGCCTTATTCACTGGGGTATATATATGAGGATGTGCCTTATTCACTGGGGTATATATATGAGGTGACGCATGAGGATGTGCCTTATTCACTGGGGTATAAACAGTATATATGAGGTGACGCATGAGGAGGTGCATGAGGAGGTGTCTTATTCATCCTTCAACATGGGAAAGATAAGAGGACACATAAATCAAACAAGGAAAAAGTGTGACCTTAGAAGTTAGGGAACGGCTATAAAAAAATACCTATTTGCCTGATATTGCCCATATCTACCATTAGGGCAATAATGAAACAGTTCAAATCAACTGGAACTGTTACAAACTTGCTTGGAATAGTTTATTTTGCCCCTAGGCACAGTGAGGGGGATGGTGAGAGAGGCAAAAAAATCTCCAAGGATCACGGTTGGAGAGTTACAGAAAAAAAGTAGCATCTTGGGGCCACTAAGTGGCCAAAACTACCATCAGATGCCACCTCCATGCCAACAGATTATTTGGAAAGCGTGTCAGAAAGCCTTTCCAGGTCATGCAACCACAAACATAAGCGCCTAAAGTTTGCTAAATGCTACCGGGGGTTTGACTGGAACTGTTTTCTATGGTCAGATGAAACAAAAAAAAAAACTGAGCTTTTTGGCACCAAATCCTCGGGTTCGGCTATACTATACTGATAAGAACCTGATCCCCATTGTTAAGTATAGTGGTGGGTCTGTGATGCCCTGGGAACCTCGTTAGGGTACATGGCATCATGACCATTAAATACTAGGACATTTGAAATCAAAATCTGGCTGCTTCTGTCAAGAAACTACAACGGGGTCGTCACAGGGTCTCCCAGCAGGACAATGATCCAAAACATATGTCCAGATCAACACAAAACTGGTGTAGTGAGCACACAATCAATCTTCTGCCATGGCCAATTCACCCCCTGACCTTAAACCCCATAGAAAACCTGTGGAATGAGCTAAAGAGGAGAGTGCACAAGAGAGGACCTAGGACCGTGGACGACCTGGAGAGATTCTAGAAAGAGGAATGGTCTCAATTTCCCTCTGTATTCTCCAACCTTATAAGTTATAGAAGACTGTGCTGTTTTATTGGCAAAGGGAGGTTGAGCAAAGTATTCAATTACTTGATTTAAAGGTTGGATTAATTTATCAAAAGGTGATTTTTTTTATAACACTTTTTAGTCATCTTTACCAGGGGCACCAATAACTGTCCACTATTATGCCCCAACAAGAACCTGCATACATTTCTATATTTGTTTCTTCATATACAAGCTTCCCACAATTTATACCCTATTAAACCTAAACAAATCTGTTTGCCTAACTGACTGCAATGTTTGAAAGTGTCGTCTAATTACACCTCATAACCACCAGAGGTCACTGTGACACCTTATAGGCCCTTCAACTACGACAAAACCACTGTCACTCAGACCTGATAAAACCACAAACAGTCATACTGGATATTCCCATCCATGTGGTTTTACAAACGGCTTCCGAGAGATAAACATATTCTCAAATTCAGGTTGCAATGGCATAATTGAAAGGTTTCAGTTCTCCATATGAAAAAAATGCACCACTTCATTAAAAACGATTTAAATGAATTACTATTTACCACTCTGTCTTTTGTTTAACTGAGGTCTATGGCCAATGTAAGTCACCATGAATTTCAGCATGGGTACCATTAAGACCTGTAGAGACAAGCAGATTTTGGGCAGGAGCGGTTATCCACTATGCAAGAGAGAGAACATTCCCGGAGGTGGTGTTCGACCCTGTGCCAGCGTTGATGCATGCTGAGGGGAATGGATCTGTGGGTGCCAGCCCTTCTGCTGAGGCAGGCTGATAGCAGGCGGGGTGGGTAGATGGGCAGAGCGACGCAAAGGTGAGTTGACCAGGGGGGCATAGTCTGACTGATCTTTACAGATAGGCCTGACGGATCTTTACAGATAGGCCTTATATCTTGCACAGGCTCAATGAGTCAATGGAAAACAAGCTACGTGCCCAAGCTTTCTGTGGCCTCTCCAGACAGAGAGAGAGAGAAAGAAAGAGAGAGAGAGAGAGAGAGAGAGAGAGAGAGAGAGAGAGAGAGAGAGAGAGAGAGAGAGTGTGAGTTGGTGGGAGGGAGGGAGAGAGAGACAAAGAAGAATGAAGTATATAGAGAAGGCGTGGGGGAAGAGAGCAACTGTGCCTGTCTGTCTGTCGCTCTGTGTCTGTCTGTCTGTCGCTCTGTGTCTGTCTGTCTGTCTGTCGCTCTGTGCCTGTCTGTCGCTCTGTGCCTGTTCTTCTTGCTGAAATGGCAATGAGCTGCTAGCCTGTCTGCCTCAGCACACAATTATCAGCTTGAAATGGCAACTTGGCTGTGAAGCGTCGCAGGGGTGATGATATTTAGATGCCACAGCCCAGGTGGCTTTTGGGGATTAATTAAAAGTGCACGGCAGGGGAGTAAATATTTATAACCCAAACGGTAAACAGCCACTTATCACACAGGCACTGGTGCAGTGGGTACTGCGAGGATGCTACACTTCCCTCAGTGTGAGCGGAAAAACACAACGATCTGTCATCATCAGGTGGCAAGAGGACTTAGTGTGGAGAAATGATGGCCCTGCAGGTTTATTTACCGCTCTGCTTCACAAGGTAAGGGTGTGGTAATTAAATGTCTGAATCTGCCAAACCCGCACATCAATAGTCAGGTCATTAAGAGGCATTAAAGAGCAGTTTATGCTCAGACTTGTGGTCTCTTCAAAACAGGCAAACCCTCAGCCCTTGTTCTCCACCACCACAAAGAGCTTGTCTGCACAAGCATAAAACGATTACGAAAAACCCAGACACGCTTTTTTAGAGAAAACACCATGCATGTTCTCCTGTGTGACTTGCAGGTCCACTGCAAAATATTGCTGTAGCTCACTGAACGTAGCAAGATACTGAAGAAAAGAAAAAAAACGTTTGTGTAAATCAAAACAAAAACAAGTCAAATCTAAAACATCTACATGAGGTCCACATGGTCTGACAGATGAGAAATGGCTGTGCGGTGCTCTGCCTTGCCCAACGCCTCCCAGTTCTGGCACGAGAGCAAACACCGCACCCATCTCAGAAACACTTCCCAAAATGACCTCCTACTGGTCGCTATGGAAACGCTCCTCGTGCCAGCCCTGCTTTCAAACCGTCCTTTCACAAGGACTCTTCAGGCCTGCCGCCAGAGCGGTAGCATTTACACACGGGGAGAGAAGACAAAGACAGCAAGCATAAACAAAGACAGCAAGCAGCAGGTTTCGCTTAGCAAAGACCAGGTCTGCCATCTCCTGCGTGTTAAAATAGGATATCCCGTAACTTTCTCATTTGAAACTGTACACATGGGCAGCCAGCCTTCTGTATTGGCAGCAGATGCGGCGCAGGGCGCAGACGGCCGCAGGGCAAACACATGGGCCTCTCTTGTGGTTGGAAGGGTCAGTGCTGTTGTCTTAAGCATACAAGGGAAGTTTGCACTGCCAATCCCACTACACTGAGAGTCACTGTAGTCTGTGTACTCTGACTGCCAGCAGTGTTTGCACACAGGATTGCTGGAGAAAACGGCTACCGGTGTGTTGTCTTAAATAGATGGCACAGCCCACGCCTTCACCGACCCTCCTGTGTGCTAAGGTTAGCCCAGTCAAGGTGACAGTGGGAGAGGGGCAAAGGGGTTGTTTATGGTGGGATGTCATAGCAGGTATCTGGAGTCAATTACTGCTGTATTTGTCCGACGTGCCATTTAAAGCAATTGCTCTGACGATGTCCTTTTTGGCTTTCTGACCTTTCGTGATGCTCAGAAGCTTGTGGAGGGTTTGGGGGGGGTGCAGTGTATTCTAGCTGAGGGAGTAAATCAGACTGGACTGGTTCTTCGGCTGAACCCCATAAATCTCCACGCTGTAGATCTTCACATAGCATGACGGGGTAAAGTGGTCCAAACGGTTACTGTGCTAAGAGACCTGAAAACTCATCTGTGTTCAATAAGGCTCTATAAAACCACAGCAAGAGCAGGAGGCTGGCGTCGGTGTGTGTGTGTGTGTGCGTGTGTGTGTGTGTGATTCTCTGTACCTGGTCCTCCACCTCCCTCCGGCAGGCCTCCTCGGCACCCCTCTGCAGCTCCTCCTGGACTAAGCGTGCGTACTCAGAGTCCTGCTCCTCCCTGTGCACACAGAGAGACATGAATCAGCTTGGACCCAGATAGACAACACTTCATAAGAACAATTAGGATTGGAATACATCATCACTACAAACACTATTTACAATGACTCATTTTAGCTTTTGAGAAGAGATTTTATATTGCCGAGACGTTCTTGATCAGGACAGGGTGAATTTGCTTAGTCGGCCTACGCGTGTTTACAGGGCCTTTTTTGAATAGGTAGATGCATTCGGGTCTTTGATGTTCACAGCTGGAGAGGTTGATTAAGAGCACATGTGTGGGCTAGGATTGAATAGAAAAAGTCCTCAAACTTTAGACTAAATTAATAGAAAAAAAACATCTAAATATGCAAATAATCATCTGACTTTGGATTGGGCTGCCTGATTAATGGAGTGTAGAGGAACTGGAGGAGGACTCATTGTGTAGACCAATCAATCACTGATACGTCCAGTCACAGGCTGGTGACAGTCCCCTCACCGCTGGCGAGACAGGTTCTGCAGCCGGTCCCTCTCCTCATCTTGCAGCCTTCGGGCGATACGGATATCCCTCTGCACCAGCTGGTTCTTCTGCACGTTGGAAGTGTAATACTGCTCAACTTCATGAGGAACACACACACACACACACACACACACACACACACACACACACACACACACACACACACGTTAATCATAGGTAAATATCAAAGAAAGTCATAAAAAAAAGCAAAGGTGCAGAGTTCAGTCATGTCCTGCACAGCTTAAAGTAAGAACTTACTCTCCTGTTCTTGAAGATTATGTGCCAATGCCCCATCTTCTAGAACAGCGAATCCCTGGCACACTGTTAAGAGAGACAGAGGTGAGTAAGAGAGGAACGAAGGCAAAACATGATGGAAATGAGGCCGAGCAACAACAACTACCCTGATTCAAAACCCAAAGCAGAAACCCCAGCGTTCAGCGTCGGACCACAGATCAAAGAGCAGAGTGGAAACTGCTGATCTCGCAGAGTCTCTCTCTTTCTCTCTCTCTTGTTCCCTCTTGTTCTCTGTCCCTCACTCTCTCCCTCTCCCATTCATGCCTCAGCAGGGGGTTGAGAGATGACAGAGCATCTCTGTGCGGCACCCCACGCCACAACCTGCCTGCACAAGAGTGAACGTGTGTGAGTGTGTGTGAGAGAGAGAGAGATAGAGAGGGCTGTGCTGTGCTCTGTGTGGTTAACTTGGAGCCACATCTGTGGTCTCTCAGCGGCAAACACAGTAGATATGAGTGCATGACACATCACCACAGATCAGGCGTTCCTCAGCAAAACACTGCATCCATAAACTGCTGATTGACACAGCTCTTCTGGATCAAAGCGTTCTGCACGTGTGTGTGTGTGTGTGGGGGGGGGGGGGGGTGTGTGCAGGGGGAATTACTAAACGTTGCCCTGAGTGCTGCGGTGATCTAATGAGTTAATGTTTTCCTGTAAATACACAGTGGCCTTAATGACTCACCCAGACAATTAAAAACAGACTGACGGCATTGGCAGTGAACCTCACAGGGGGCGAAATAAACAAATAAATCAAAAGCGTGGGCGAACCACCGGCTTTGAGAAAACTTAAGAGAGCGGAACGCTTGGAGAAGATGAGTGAGTGAGTGAGTGGGGCAGCTGATATTGTTTGGCAGACCCCCCTCTTTTTCCCCCTTTTGGAAAAGTGCAAAGCTTGCAAAATAGCACTGCTTTACAAGTCTTGTGGTTGTGCAATGGCTGCAAGACGATAAACACATCGAGCTTTTCTTGATCTGATGCACGACTGTTTGAAATACTGTTTAGGCATAGTCTGTACAGTTAATGGTACTTGCTACACTGCTCACAGCTGTGGTATGTGTGCTGCTGGTACTGATTTGATTGATCGGAATAAATGTTTTAGAGCCATTTGATTGAGTGTGATTGGCACAGGCCTTAATCTCTACATGGACTGTATGACCATTTCTGCAGTTTGTGCTCCCACCCTTTGTGAGTATCTGCATGCTAGCTCACGCATTAGCCCCGCTTCCGAAGCAGCTGCACCCGGTCACAGTAGTAACATTTAACAACAGAGAAAACGGTCCCAATCTAGAGAATGTCCTCTAGTGACCCTGTGTGAAAGTGATTTCATACTGATCACACTGCTGGCTGAACACTGCCAGTCCTCAGGAGCCCATACAGCTGGCCTCCCTGCAAGCTGAACTACGACGACTTTCCAGGAGCCCGAGTTCTCTTTGGCGTCGGTCATCGCCGCTGCCTCTCTGGAACTTAAGTGTGGGGTGGAAGGAATGTATGCGGGTCCGTCTCAGTCCATATGGAACTACACAGACTGCTGATGCTGTTCCTGCCAGACTTCCAGGGAACAAAGTAATAACTGGGTGAGAACTGTAAGAGCGCAAGATTCAAGACAAGCTGCTGGGTCAAACAGTGGCTCCAAGCTAGATGGCCATGTTGGAACAGTAAATACAGCAACCAATCCGTGTTCCCATAACAACAGACAGTGGTTTCACAGAGAATGAGGGCAAGCACACACAACTGGCTGCCATGCAACAGTCTGAATGCCAGTGTGCTTTGCTTTTATGGAGGTTTTTATATTTACAAGCTGATCTTTTTTTTAGGTCTTCTGTCTGGTGTAAGGCATTCTGGGTAAAAACATTGCTGGACAGAATGGCACACAATAATATGATGTGCAGACTTTGAGGTCAGCTTTGACTGATTTACTGTCGGTCGAGCATGTGTTTGCATGGGTGCGTTTGCATGGGTGTGTTTGCATGGGTGCATATTGTTGTCAGTGAATTCCCTTTGCCTACAGTGAAAAGTAAAGCTTCGATTTCTCAGAATAAATGCCCCTTTCTACTCGTGCGAGTTCAAGTTCTTCATATGCAACATTTCATCAACTTAAAAATGTCATCTACAAAACGGACAACCGGCACTCTTTGCACCACCCTTCCCCCTAGCAGAACAGGAGCTTTAAAACACACACCACTATTCTGATCCGTCTCCTCTTGCGCCGCTCCGCCCGGTGTCGGGGAGTGCGAGGCGTCACCGAGGAGAGAGCGCCTAACGGCCGGCCTCTGCTCCAAACTACAGACTGCACCCCAGACGGGGTTCACGAGCTCTGCGGTCAGCCACAGCGCCCCACCAGGGCCAGTAAAACAGGGCCTGGGCCCCAATCCACAGGGCCGCTCCCGCCACTGCTGCACACCACAGGCTATATTCTGCAGTAGTTAGAGGCCCCGACTGGGCCTTATGGGGGCAGTGGCAACAGGTCCTGCGGAATTTGTTTTGTGCTAGTGTGTGTGTGTGTGTGTGTGTGTGTGTGTGTGTGTGTGTGTGTGTGTGTGTGTGTGTGTGTGTGTGTGTCTCACAGTAAGAAGGCCACAGGGCATAAGGCAGGATGGTTCAGAAGCAGAAGGAGACTGCAGTTGGGCTGAGGTCATGTCTATCTTTGGAGTCTGTGTGTGTGTCTGTGTGAGTGTGTCTGTGTGAGTGTGTCTGTGTGAGTGTGTCTGTGTGAGTGTGTGTGTGAGTGTGTGTGTGTGAGTGTGTCTGTGTGAGTGTGTCTGTGTGAGTGTGTGAGGCCCTCTTCCTCAGCAAGTCTTCAGGGAGACGCTCTTTTGACCCACCAGAAAATTCAATCACTGCCGGCTGCTACTTACTCCATCTGTGCGCCCCTCACCCTCACCCTCACCCTCAGCCTCAGCCTCAGCCTCAGCCTCAGCCTCAGCCTCAGCCTCAGCCTCAGCCTCAGCCCCCGTCCAGGAGCACTGCATGGGAGAGAAAGGGATGAACAGGAGTAGAGGGAAAGAGAGAGGGAGGGAGGGAGGGAGAGAGGGAGAGAAGCCTAATCTATGTGCCATGCACACCTGCTGCTTTAGGCAAGATCCCGTATTTGGTTTCACACGGCAACCCCCCCCGGAAGTCTGAACACTCATTAATCCAGCCAAATCTCTCACTCACAGGCTCACACACACTCTCTCTCTCTCTCTCTCTCTCTCTCACAGATACACACACACAGACACTCTCCCTCTTTCCATATCTTACATGCACATACTCTGCGTCACACACACAACCTCTCTTTTTCCTCACAGAAACATATCTCTCTAACACACACACTTTTCTTTCTTCTTCTCCCACCCCCACTATTTCTTCTTTGCCCCTCTTACACACACACAGACACACACACACACACACACACACACACGAGCAGCATGGTAAATTGCTTCCAGATGTGCAGCGAGCGCGAGCTGAGAGCAGAGCAGCAGAGGTCTTGTTCTGGAGCTCCATGGAAGTGTGAGGGAGACCCTGCAGGGGAAACATCCTTCTCCCAATTCTCTTCAACAGTATTGTTTTATGATCTGCTCAGTAGCCAGTTTGTCTTTCCAATTGAAAGTTTGTACGAAAGCCAAGAACACACACAAAAGAAAAAAAAGTGGCTTGGCTTGGCTTGGTAAGGCGAGGCATGGAAAAAACATCTGTGTGTGTGTGTGTGTATACGTACAGTATGTGGCTGACGTGGCTCCTTTTGACACACTGCTGATACATGTGACCAACACACAACCCTGCCGACAGTCCCTCACCTCCTTCCTCCTAAGGCCTGATCTGACCCCGGAAGACAATCTGACTCATGTGGCAACTAGCTACAGTACTTTGCTAGCCAAAACAAATGCTCGGTAGAGTCCCTTCTCATCAGCACGTGTCACTACCGACTCAGAGTGTTTCTGTGAAACGATGACTATTTGTGGTTACACATCACTCTGCAGTAAAGTCCTCCTACTACCAGGGGGAGACTGTTTACATATCGCTCACTTCCCAGCATTGATTTTTCATGATAGAGGTTAAAGGTTCACACAAATGTTTATGTTTGAATGCAGCCATCCTCATTTACCCACAAAAAAGCAACACGTTAACATAAGCCTCGACTACGGTGTCCCAAGTTCCTAGTACAATGCTCTCCAAACAGACACAAACCCGTCACGCCCAGGTCCCAAGCTAAACAGAAGCCATCTTCAGTTAGGGGACGTCATAACAGTCCTGTCCCTGGAGGTTCACAAAAAGGCCCCTTTGTGTTCACAGTCCCCTCAAAGACAAAGAAAGGGTTCTCGCGCTCTCTCTCACACACACACACACACACACTCCTTCCCTTTCCGTACCTGCCCTACTGATGGCCAACGGCGCCCCTGTTACAGCAGTGTTTACCCGCGTGCAGCCAAAGCAGTGCTCTGGCACTGAAGATGTGCTGGACTCTTTGTCTTTGTGTCTGTAAACAGGGAAGGGAGGATCTGCTATCCTAAAAGATGATGGCAGCAGTGTAGGGTCCTTGGCTCTGGAAGCACTACACGCTGTGCCTTATGAGTCTTACGGTCCTGTCTACTGCCACTGAAATATTGACATGCAATATTAGCTTTAAAGTGGGTTCCAAACGATCTAGAGACCTGGTGTTTTAGAAACATGAAATGTATAGAGATGAGTCACCTGCAGGCATCCTCACACATCTGACATGCTAATGTTTCAAGGTCAGCCTTGTTTGTTTACATGCAAATCATTGTGTCTCAACAGGTTAAGGGTCACAGCTAAACCTCGCTACGCTCCACCAGACATGCTAGTGCACAGCAGGCATTTGGGTAAAGGCATGCGGCTCTAGGGAGCACTGGTCTCACTCTAGAAATCCCATTTGCTCTGGCTGAGCCCTTAACTGGATCAGCCACCTGCTGCTATTGTTCCTGCTGCCGTTGGGCCTGCGAGCCCCAGGTGGGATTAGGTGTTATCTGGCTGGGCAGATTGAGCAGCAGATGAGGAGGAGAGTTTTAGCCGTGGCTAACCTCAGCAAGAAGGAGCTCAGGGGTCGTACATGCGAGGCAGGTAAACTGCCTTTTATTGTCCCTTCCCGTGGGCCAGCAGTATGAGAGAGAGAGAGAAAAAAAAGAACAACTCTGATCGAGTTTCAGCAGCTGGGGAGTGCCTGGGCTGAAAGGAGTCCTACAGGTTCAGCTGCTCTGAGCCAGAAGCCGTCGGCCAACACGCAGGTGGTAATGTCAGCACAGAACAAAAGGCTTTAGGAGGGCCTCGAGGCACTGCTCTGAGGTGCTTTTTTCTGAAGGTGAAATTATAGTATAAACGGCACTGGGATTGGAGTGCATCCAACTTTTAAGTGGTAATTTTCCCATAAATGAGTTCAGCTGACACTGGATGGCCATGTCCAACAGTCATGAGCTCAGGCATGAATGTGACGTTGTAATGAGGTCCTAGTTGTGCTGGGTAAATGGGCTGGGGATGAAGGCTGGAGGTGGAAGCTGACAGGAGGAGATGAATGGCCTGCATTCCTACTATTGGGCCAGACCAGAGGAAAACATGCTGGAGTCATGAGCACATGGCCTTGACCAGCATGACAAGAAAAAACAAACAATACACTTCCCTTTCCATAATTTCCTCTGCCGAGCACTGAACACAGCCCTTACTCTCTGCTACAGAAAGACAGATAGAGAGAGAAAGAGAGAGAGAAAGAAAGAAAGAACAAAAGAATGATTGAAAGAACAGAACAGAGAGACTCAAAAAGTAAAGATGCACATAGAGCACACAAACAAACAAAAGAAAGAAAGAGAGAGAGAAAAAGGGAAAAAACGAGAGAGAGAGGGTGAGGGAGAGAATCTGGACACTTGGACAAGAGACAAAATAACCAATCATCCACCAGACTCAGGAAGAGTGAGTGGGTGTTGGGCAAGGAGAAACTCAAAAAGAAAACAGGGTCCCTATTTATAGGGTTAGGCTCCACTCTGCCCCATCTATCAGTCACCCAGCCACGTCTCCCCCTGTCTCCCCCTGTCCAGGCACAGCTGCTCCATCCATCTCCTCTTAGAGCAGAGCCCGAGAAGCTCAGCTCAGCTCCGGGGTCCTGGTGTACTTATCTGTCTGGCCTGGTGAGAGCCCCTTCACTAGGTCAGTGGTGTCAGCGTGGGGATGATGGAGCAAGGGCGGAGAGGGCATGGTGGGCGACCGGGGGAGGACACGGAGAGGGAAATGGGGGGGGTGAGGTGAGGGGAAGGGGCTGGAGTCTGTCAGTCTGTATCAGGAGAGCCGTCCGTGAAAAAGACAAAACACACAGGAACTGATAAGGTGGGACCGAAAACAAAGAAAGTTGACTTGGCTTGGGTCTTGAGAAGCAGGACCAGCTCAATGAGAGTGAGTGGGTGAAAGAGAAAGAGAGAGGGTGAGGGAATGACAGAAACAGAGACATGTGGGAACGGAAGTCTATGCTTCCATGCACAAATAACCAGAGAGAGATTACATAAACAATCAGTCTTCCCTTGAACTTAAGGGAGCAGCCATATTCAGGGGCTAAGCCATTTAATTAAAATACCTTCTGTGGAAAAAGAGGGGCTAAGGTCGGGAATGGGGATGAGGGGGTTTCTCGGTAGGCCTACTGTATGTCCACCAATTCTATTGGAGGGCATGCAGACGCTGGCTCATTGGTATCCAATGGTGGCTTTGTTTGGCTTACCGCTGCTTGTTTAGGCGTAAAAATGAAACTCGCACACAATGAGCTCATTGTGCTGGGAAAGGGGGTCAGAAAGGGACCCCCCCCCCTGCCATTATTGACCTCCCCACGAGAAAAATGCAGAGTCAAGCGCTGTGCCCTCAATCCCATCACACAACATCTCCACATACAGGCAACAGATTACTGTCACAGTCACAAGAATAACACAGTCACAAGAATAACACACAGTCACAAAAGTAAGGTTTAGTCACACACTGCAGCTTAAAGCTATTACACAGTCACGCCACAAAAGGCCTGCCAATCCACTCGGAAAGGCCAACAGCCTCCAGTATAAAGCATGACATTTCTTCCAGTGACGAGGAGTACAGTCTTAGGCGATAAGGGCTGTCCTGTTCTTCTTAAAAGACAAAATTCCAGAACATTCATCTGGTGAGTGATCTCCCTTCCTCATAGTGATCAGATGGAAGGCATCTGGAATGGCAATCAAGAACCTAAGCTCTTATCGCAGGCATCCAGACTACAGTGCATGCAATGAGAGCCAGAGCAACAGAGAGATCCAGGGGAGATCAGAGCCACCACCAACCCGCCCTGCATGCATGCATGCACGTGTCTACTCAGGATTCTTGTAGGCATTTTCCAAACAAAACAAGCCATCTCACATCCTACACCAAGAAGTAATCTCAAGTACTGCTGAAAAAGAGACGCAAACAATCACTCAAGCAGTGGCAAACTCTTCATATAGTTGCACAGTGGAAAACTCTTCATATAGTTGCACAGTGACAAACTCTTCATATAGTTACACAGTGACAAACTCACAATACATCAGAAGCAAACAGTAGCCTCTCGGGATGGGCACATTTGTAATGCAAACTCACAACGTTCTCTCTGCAATCTCACATAAAAACAAAACCTGCTGAGCATGCACTGGAGTAAACCTCAGGCCACACAATAACATTAGCCTTCCTGAAAAGGTGAGTAAGACAGCTGTGGGTATAACTTACCCTCCCGGACCCGAGGCAGGTTAGACTGATCAATCTCCAGCTCAGCCATGGCCGTCCTAGCAGGCAGCATTCAGATCCTCATTGCACCCACAGCCGACAACTAGCTCCGGGGAATGGAGGGCTGGAGTGAGTGGGTAGAAAAAGGACAGGATTACATTTACAAAAAGAAAAACGAGCGGAGGCTGCCTTTTTTAACCGAGGAAAAGATATGGTATACGAAACCTTTTTAAAGCCGTACTCAAACCAATCCCCTGGGGTATATACACACATCAAAGCAACTCGACATGATTTTACGGTGTGGTGTTCGGTGACTGTTGATGTGACAGGTGGTTTTTAAAAGCCCGACAGAAGAATGTCAAGGCAATAAAAGTAGCAATACTGTTTGTTACAATAACCCAATTAAAGCTTCTTCATCACTCCTAACAATTAAACATAATCATTGTCACAGTTATTGTATTCTAAAGTTATGGTTAATGCAGGTTAGTGCTTAATGTTGCATAATTACCTAACTTACATGCATGTACGTTCACAATCAAGTGTAAAACACCTATGTATCAGTGTGCATTTATTGCAACATACTTTCCCTTTCTAAATTAATCATTGTCCACTAAAAAACATTACTGCCCAGGACAGATAAAATGTTGACTCAGCGATGACTAATAAACGCTGTTTGTTTGCCGAGATGATCTGCTACATTGACTAGTTCCGCGTTCCAGACATGGATCCATAGTGGTGGCAATTTCCTGCATTCCCATTTGTCTCATTATATAAATATGCTGCAGTTATCCAGTCCACTTGATGAAAACAACATGAACGTCATGCATAGAAAGTTTACACAAAATGTACCTGCCACCAGAACTTTTCAACGAATTCAATATCGCAATACGTACCTCGGTCGCTTCCAAGAGCAGCCTTGCAAAATTCCTATCACCGCCAGCCTACGTTTAAGTTTAAATGCAAATAATACTCTACTCACAAACGTTTCCCGTTGTGCACACGTCGCCACTGTTATCCACGTTTAGAGTAATATCAGACGTCTGTCTTTGAGTATCCCTGACTTTTGTCAATGAACAAAGCCGCCAGACTTGGACACCGGATGGGAAGCCAGCACGGACAAACTTACCTAACTCTTGCGTCACACTAATTGAGAGCGCTGTCGTTTTCAAAGAGGTTGTTCAAGTCACACTCTTGATAGACATAGTTTTAAAGTAATTGAAGAGTGACATGTTCGTCTGTTTACCCGCATAAAAGATTATTTCTAGCTGAAAGCGAATTTGCCAATGAGCACCTCCAGTCTTTGTGAGATCTGTCCCACAGGCAGCCAGGCTTTGTGACATGAGAAAATGTTTGCTGTGGTAGGGTAGATGAAAAAAAAACTAATAGAATGAATAACACAGACGTATTATTATTATTGTTATTATTATTATCATACCTTTAATGCTTCGGGTGTAGGTTGTCAAAGTTGATGCTAAAATGTGTGATGTGATGCAGATTAGGCTACTTCCCACATAAGTAAATAAAAGAACATGGGCTACTAGTACGCCTACTATTAAGTGACTATGTGACGATTTTATGTGATTTTCAGTGTCTTTACACTTATCTAATTATTTGTCAGTCTGGAGGTATTTTTATGCATGCTGGCACTTTAAAATGTAGTTATTATCTTAACTGCCCTTTCGCCTTATGCCTTTTTGTCGTTTCCTGCCACCTGCTGGAGCAAAACAAGGCTGAGATGGTTTTCATGTGCTACTGGAATTGGTTTATCAACCAATGAAGAGCTCTCAATGCAGAGATGTGTGGGCTAGTTGATTGCTTTAACTGAGGTACTTACTGAATGACTTTTCAAGATCATAAAAGCACCACATTTAGTTATAACCAAATTGCCCTTCATGTGGAGAAATACAATTCACTCCATGCATAATATATCAAACGCTGACATTCATACAAAGTCCTCTTCACTTTGTTGTCAGGTTCAGCTTAATTATTTCCATTGAACAAACTGGGTCTGTTTTGCTTTGAAGTTACAGACTGAAGCACTGCAATGGGATAGCATTTTTTTTTTACACATTCTACACCATAAACTTAAAAAACATAACAAATATCCTTTTTTTTTACTCTCAAGTGTTGTTTTTAATTCTCTGAACCCTTGCGTTGACCTTGAAAGCGTTCTTTGTGGTCTTCTTAGACCAAGTTCCTCATTGCTTCCCCTGATTAGAAAGCAAACGGTTTCAGAGGTCACGTCAAAACAAAGCGCAAACAAAGGGAAACAGACATCGGAGTCTCAGTAAATCCGTGGTCTATCAGTGACGCGCCTTGGTCTCAGCACACTTAACACCATAAGGCACCTGAATGAGTCATTTGTATGCTGTCTACCTTGCTCTTTTAAAAGGAGCAGTTAATCAGTGGCTGCCTCTGTGTCTTACTCCAGTCTGTCAGGGCAAATCAATATGTTTATGGCTATTGTAGGAAAAACTGAGACCATCGATACATCATTTGGTTGGGAACAAGGCTGGAGAATGATGAGGGTATCAATCAAGCAGATTCACAGAGAGAGACATCTGACCTATTTCAGACTCCATCAACAAATGCCAAGTGGTGGGTTCTTGATATTTATGAGCTGGCATAGACACGGCTGGCCTCGTTTGCCCCTGCCCAGTAAATTCGACCTCATCCTGGAAGAGAATACACATAATTACATAAGCCTCATTCAGTCATGTCACTGTCGAATAGACACAAAGAGTTGGCGTGAGGCAGTGTTATATTTGTGCTGTTGCAGGTCATTGTTGCATGTCTATCTAAACCATAAATGTGTGTGAACTGCATGAATGCAAGTATGACATCTCAAGACCTGTACAGTGAAAAGTGAACAGCCAAACGTCACATTCTCTGCATTCTCCGATCAAACACATCACCAAGCTTCAACAGTAGAGAGACTGAAGATGACTTGTTCAGCCAATTAATCCAGGGGCCTTCTTTTGCCTGTTACTCATAAAGGGGCTGATGAAGGGCCCGTCTGCACACCTGAACTCGTGTAATAAAAGCAGAAACAAAAATAAGTTAATGGCGGTCAACACAGTTAAATCTCCCTGTCAAATCAGGATGCGCAGAGGAGCACAGGTCCCGTCTCATGTTTGTGTTTTTTATATTGTCCTCTCCGTTTGTTCCTTTTACCAGCGTCTGTGATTTATGCGTAATACGCATTTATGAATGGCGGGGTAAGAGTGAGGTGACACTACTGAGGGGCCCTATGAAATGACAATTACACCCCATGCCACGCCATGCCATGCCACGCCACGCCACACCACGCCACACAGAGGTATATAACCCTCACGGACAGCACCAGGAGGGACACCGAAGACTCCCCACAGCCCAGGTGTGATCTGCTGCCACCAGAGTTGCCTCTCTCTCCCCTCCACTTTGCAGAGATGATCGGGAACCTCCTTCTGTCCTGTGCCCTGCTGCTGGTCACCGCTGGAGTCCTAACTGGGCACCCTGTCTCAGACTCAGCCGAGATGCCTTACGCTGGGCCTGGTGAGTGTCAGCAAGTTACCACTGAAATAATTCAATTACGTCAAAATTACTCAAAACGAATAGTTTTGACCCATTTTATATTATGACATTAATGTTTGCCGGGAAAAGAGTCAAACGTTTTATGAAATGTTCGGTAATTTGCTTCAGAAATATCTTTAGAAAAAGTCTCTCAGTGTGCATGGGTTGGACCAATCACAGCCCTGGGGTCTCCATGGGCTCTCCGTCATTTCGACGGATAGTTAAAAAATTTGGGAGGTGCACGTAAGCGGAGAGGTGCTCGGAGAGGGTTTACAATGACGGAGAGGGCTCTCCGTGTCTGCGTAAACGGACGACCATAAATTAGGCTTTAGTGTGCCTGTCAGTGCTCCTAGGGTTTGTGTATGTGTGTGTCTCCTCAGTGCTCCTAGGGTTTGTGTATGTGTATGTCTCCCCAGTGCTCCTAGGGTTTGTGTATGTGTGTGTCTCCTCAGTGCTATTGGAGGAGGATGGAATGGCCACTCCAGAGGAGCTGTCTCTGTCTGACTCCAGAGGCGCCACCCTAGACCTCTCCCAACTGCTCAACACAAACGGTAAAACACACTCATTACTTACGCATTTCACATGAAACTATCTCATGCTGAAAGCCATCACAAAAAACACAGCTATTTGTCTCTCAGGAGATGTCAATCAAAAATATTAAACATTTATCTTGTATCAAAGAAACGAATACAAAACAGTATGAACAGATTGTATCCATCAGCTCCTACAAAATGCATCTTATCAGAAGTAGTGTTATTTAGACCACTGAGTCTTACTGTATATACAGTATTTCAAGAAGCTTGTACTGTGAGGACTGAAGAGATGCTAGGGAGCAGACGCATTAACCTGCCTAATTTCTTAGGTCTCACAGCAGCTGGACTCGTCTCAAGAGAAGCCTTGAGACAGGTGAGATCTATAGTCCTACTTCAAAATACATACAAAATAATGAGTGTTGATGTTAGCGCCTTTACAGAAATGATGAACAGTTCATTCATTCATTCTCCATATACAATAATGAGGAACTTTTCATTTTATTTATCTTCTATCTCCTGTCCTCCTAATACATCAGGCTCTCCTGGCAAAACAGCGGCACTATCGTCCCTATAGTGGGTGGAGAGCATACAGGAAGAGGGGTGCTTCTGACTGCTTCTGGAAGTACTGTGTTTGAAACTGATAGGACGGGACCAGATGGAACGACAGCTACACAGTAGTCACCTGAGACAGGGCTTCTTCTGAGACCAACTGTGTGCATGCCCTCTCTCATTATCTCACACTCACACTCACAGATTGAACATATACAGTATCTTGAATACACACACACACACACACACACACACACACAATAAAAGTGGCACTGTATATTGGTATTTTAACATTTCCACTATTGTTGCAGTATGTCCACATATTCTAAGTTACATATTCTATGGAGACCACCATGGATGTTACATATGTTGAAAACAAATAAATCCATATATTTAGAAATCACATCTCAGTCCATTACTTTGTTTCCTTCAATTATTTGAATGATGAACCATCTGAGACATAGTTGGAAAAACTTTTTTTTATATCTATAATGCTTCTATTGGTTTTTCAGTTATCATTCTAATGTTTGTGTTAGTCTTGTCATGTGCACAAGGGGGAATAATAACAATAGGACCCAAAATATTAAAATAAAACAGGAAGATTCACAGTTTACAACACAGAGCTTTATTGACGTCACAAGGCTTGTATAGCACATAGCATGTCATAGAGAACTTAAATGATAAATATCCAGTACTGAAAATAGATTTCAAACATAGCATTCGATCAGATACAAGTGTCAGACAAAATGGGGACTTTCAACCATGGATTCCAGACTTCCTCTCAGGCATGTCGATAGAAAGCACGGCATTTACCACCTTCTTTATACCTGAGACGGAGGGAGAGAGGGAGGGAGAGAAAGAAAGAAAGGGGGAAGAGACAGGTAGAGTGAGATAGGGGGGAGCGGGAACAAGGGTATGTGAAAGCGAGAAACAGAAAGAAAGAGAAAAATAAAAGCATTTGTTGAAGGGTTTTGCCATAGCTATTCTGACAGGTAAGCAGTAAACTGCACACGCTGGCTGGAAGTGATGCTTCCTCTTATAAGGGTGAGTATAGCTGAACTAGCACATCATGATTATTGATAGGTAAAGACCTCGAATCCCCAGGAGGCAAAATAGGAGTACATTTTCCACTGTCCACTGATTATGAATGGGATCACTGTACAATGACTTAATGATTGCGGTAAATGTGCATGCAGAGAGCTAGGGACCCACGTCCTGCTGTTGGTGACTCTCGACGGACTGGAGCGGAAGACGGAGACACCAAGTCGGGGAAGGTCCCTCTTGTCCAGCTGCTCACTTTCAGACAACAGGCCCTCCTCCCCTGGGTAGCCGTCCACCAACGCTGCCTCTCCTCCTCCAGGCCCAGCTGCCCGTAAAATTGCCAACAGCTAGTGGGGGGAGAGGAGTGTAAGATTAACCGGGTGTGTAGAAGTACAGTAGTAAAACCAGATTGGTCTGTGCATCAAGGGTTTTACAGTGAAGAGGGTCACATTAAATTGCATGAATGAGTTTTGTATTTTGTGATGTGTAGGTAATTTTAGTTTTACTAAAACATTCTTACTTAAAGGAGCAGTCAATTTGTTTGTCTATGTCTATTGCTATATGTGTGTGTGTGTGCGTGTGTGTGTGTATGTGTGCGTGCGTGGATGTATGTGTGTGTGTGTTTGTGTTGAGTGTGTTATAAACAGTCGCATTAGACCCACCTCTGTCAGCTCTATAGGATCTGTCCGCAGTGGCTGGCTGTCACTCTGCCTGACCACGGACACCACCATCAGGGCTAAGGTCAGCGCCAGCACAGCCATCATCTGCACAGCAAAACACCACATGCAGCAGGGCATAGCATAGCATAGCGCAGCAATACAAAGACATCAGTCTACACTGCATAACACAGGACAATAGAACACCGCATAGTGGACTTAAGAGGAGCTCAGGACCACATGGCATAATGCTTTCAGGAAGACATTCCGTTCCTATTTCAATTTGTTTATATTTGTTGACAGTAAAATGTAGACAGACACGAGTATACATAATGACAGTGCATACTTACTTACAAAGTTAATTTATTTTGAATTACAAATCAATTAATTTGTATTGACTAATAATCCTTCCACAAGATTAGGTTCCATTGATTTCAGTATACACTTGATACAGTAGGGACACAAACAGACTGTCATATTCAGTACCACTACAATCTCCCATTCCATCTTGATGGGTCAGCTGTTTGCCTCTACCATTATTCCTCTTTGGAATGACTCAATCAGTTGTATACTCCACATGTTTCAAAATATAATTTAGACTGCCTTTGGGAACCATGGCATTGATACATTATTCGGTGTCTTGCCTTGCCAGAACACGCAGTGCCACTCTCAAACCAGGTTCACCATTTATCCCAAACTTGGTGTGAAAGGGTAACGTTAGGCAGGAATATGTTCATTTCTAAAATAACTGAGTTTGGAAAACCAACGGGAACAGATTCTTTTAATGCCAGTTCACCACAAAACTAAAATCTTCGGTCCTCATCTATTCCCCCTACCCTGTTCATCTATATGGGTCGTTGATGCCAGTAGAACCCTGCGCTAGATTAGAAGGTAGATTTTCAGTTATTTTCTCTCCTGTTGATTTAAGCTAACCCTGCAATAGTGGACGACATAACAACGCAATAAGTCCAGATCAGAGAGATAGCAGTCATTAGTCAGAGCCGTCATGGCATCAGACTGTAACTTCAGTGAGGAGGGAAGTGATGGGACTTACCTTTGAGTATAGTAGTAGAGGTAGGTGTCCAGCGCGGAGGCAGAGGTGGAGTGTGTGAGGTGCTGCCATTCCTTCACAGCCTTATATGCCCACACGGTCACCAGCGTCCAATCCCCTGGGGCCAAAACACCATTACCTGCCCCATAAATTTGCAGGTGATTCACCCTATCAGTGGCCTCCGTCAGTGCACTGCCCATCCATATGTTGTGCCTCACTAGCAGCAGGGCAGAAAGTGCCGACGCAGCAGAGACCTAAGACGTCATCAAGGTGTTGAGCTATGAGCTACGGTCTACTCTTAACGTTAGTGGGAATATGGAGCGTGACGCTTCAAGATATTGGAACTGATTTCCACCGTCAGAACATAAAGTAGGGGTTTGACCCATAGCAAGGTGACTTAGAAATAGAATAATGACACTACTGAGAGTTCTGGTAATCGATTTAAAACTTTGAATGGAATTTATAGACATTCTGTGTGACACTAAAGACCATCTTTGGCCACTTAGTCACTGAGGTATGACGTTATTGGATTTTGCTTGAATTCTGGAAAATATATTATTACACCATTCAGATGACAGTAATGTCTGAAGCATTTGATGTGTGTGTGTGTGTGTGTTTATTCGTACTATTACTATAATAGCCACTAGGGGGCAGAATGGAGTTGTAGCACAGACCACACTGGATGGAAAAGCATGATTTTTTTTCTTCATTTTTGTATTTTTTATTATTTTACAGCAGAAAGAATATAAAGCATTCAGAAAACATCTTTCATATTTTTAAGGGCAATTCAAAATGTTTTGCATGGCTTCAGCAGCTGAATTCTTTTTTTTCTCTTTTTAAACATATCCATTGTTTCAGTGACGCTTTAACATGCACAATTACAAAAATAAAACTTACAAACCAGAGAGGAGGGAGTAGAAGAAAAAAAAGAAAAAAGAAAAGAAAGGAAGAGTGAAACAAAGAAGGGGAGGAAAAGGCAGAGGGCTACATAACAGGGAGAGGCAGATAGAGGGGGGGAGAAAGAGAGGGGGAAAGACAGCAAGATGAGAGGAAAAAAGATCTAACACTAGTCATCTTACATGCAAAGTGTTGGAGGCCCCACTACCTGGTACAAAAGCAGGGCTGAGTCTTTTTTTCTTGGTGTTTTTCATGTTTTTTTTTTTCCTTTTTTTTTGGGAGATGATGAAACGTGCAGCTCGGTAAAGGGTGTCATATAATCGCTGTCCATAAACTACTGAGTACTAATCCTGCAATACTTGCATTTGCATAAGAGTAGGTCAACTACGGGTGTCCAATTGGTTGGTTTTCCGCAAGGGTCTACAGGTCTCCACTTCATAAGAAAATAATGTTTATTGCTCTGTGTCCATGAGTGGAAAACTTTGTGAGATGTTGCGTGCTGTGTTTTGTTTCGTTGTCTCTGCCCTGTGTTTCCAGTGTGCCTATGGGTGTGAACCACGGGTGCGTAACAAGACGAAGAGGAGGAAAGGCGGCCTTTCACTCTAACTCTGTGGAGCATGATGGGAAGTAAGCTTCCAGTAGGTACCAGTAAGCTGACCTGCAATACCACACAAGGACCAACCTGAAGCCAATAACCAGGTAGATTCTGACACAAAATGTGTTCAAATGAAAATTCACCCATATGTTATTACAAAACAACGTGTTTGTGTGGGATCACAGGGACAGTGTTCAGCCAGGGAGCATTTTAGAGTAAAATCTCACACAGCTACTCATCTACTGCATGGCAGTGGTAAACTACTGTGGAATACACACAGGAGAAACTGTAGCGTATCCATATCTCATTGGACAGTAGATGCTTGATGGTTAAGATAAGTTTGTTCCCCAAGAATAAGGGGAACAGCGGACAAAGAGACATCTCCGTCTAAGACTATATACTATGTGGCGAAGCTCTAAGTCCACTATCATTGGCTATCATAAGGAGCATCAGTTAACAGCCCAGTCATAGTTCAGGGAGCCTCACCTGCCTGATACAACATTAAGAGGAGTGAATGGCTTCCTTTGTGCGGTCGAAACACATCACTCAATGCTTGACATATTGTGAGCCTCATTTTGGGAGGAGAGGGTGTTGGTCCTTCAGTTCTACTGCAGGTCAGCCCACTCTGGAGTGAAAAACAGAGAGGAAAGAAAATAAAAAAAGGGAACAGCGAAATGACTTCTCACGTGTCACACTCCCGGTTGTTTTCTCCGGAGACACGCAAGCTCATTTAGTAACGGGGGAACACTGCTTGAAGGAGGGACCGCCCACGTGACTCTGACTCTCCTGCTAAGGGTGTCCTCAGTGACAGGCTCCTCCCCTGTGTCCTGCTCCACTTCCCACTCCTCATTTTGGCACCCTGAGTAGGAAAAAAACTACCAGAGGGAGGCTGGCGACTCTCTACGCTACGATGAGACTAGTGTGAGGTTTTCTCCTTGTCTGTTTGTCTGTCTGTCTGTCCACTGGGTAGGACCAAACTACCGCTGTCATACACACTGAGATGCACACAGGAAGAATGCAGCGGTGTCTCTTAAGGTGGCCTGTAAGAATCCTTGGACCTGCTGAAGTGTGGAGGATCTTTCTCTAGGAATCTGGGACAACTGAATCCAAGTCAATGTACGTAATAATTAAATTCAAAATAAAAAAAATGAAAAATAAAAACTTAAACAAAGTCTTGCTGGCCATGTACGTGTGAATACTGTTGGGTGCTAAGTGTTTTGATATTTAATTTAGTAATTTTTTTTAGTTTTCTTGTTTTAGGTTTCTCCTCTGCCCTCCCTGAAGAAGCCCTCCATCTTACAAAAAGTTCTGTGACACGAAAAACCGCCGTCCTCCTCTGTACAGAACACGTCTTTAACAAGTCTACCTGGCTACCGATTCTACAAAAATAAGCATGCTTCGGGTGTGCAATTCAGCCACCCAGGTTTCTATGTACCATGCAAGCATAATAAGACCTTCTCAAGGTGCCACAGCAGTGCGATAGCTGACATCCTAAACCTCTACTGGAGAGATGAATGCAAGGCAAGAATAATGGACTGATGAGATCTGTCTGTTGAGGGTATTTTTTCCGCTGGAGACACTAGTTGGGCATCATGTCCTAAAGCACTGGCAAACTGTTGGCATTCCAGAGAGTTGGCATAGACCCTGAAGCCAATGAAAATAGGGGAAGCCTAAAACACACAAAGGATTTTTGCCATCAGTGAGAGTGGACTGAGGATTGTGGGAGATTTTGGGAGGGATCGAGGTTTGCAACCTCTACTATGAAAGTCCATCTACCACCAGTGTGTGTGTGTGTGTGTGTATGTGTATAGGACGCATGCTAACTGAACTAGGCTTGCCACAGTCGAGATGCAGGTTGATTAGGCACTTCCCACTCAGTCACTCCAAACCAAATGTATACATACAAAGTCATAAACCCAAATAGAACACAAAAAGTAAACAAAGTTCCTTACATCTGCATGTTACAAATCAATACACAAAAAAATTATCGCATAATGACAAAACTGACATACTGACAATACAAAGAACAATTTGGAACACAGGGTAGTCTTTGCCATACATTCCACACAAATACAACTCAATCGGGATACCATCAGTGTAGGCATTTCCCATGACATTCTCACAAACAGCATCTTTGCATTCAGATAGCGTCAGTGCTCCTTTTCAAAAGCTGTTGCAACACTAAGTGACACTCACAGGATTGGCACATCGCCAGCTGACAAACAAACAAACTGGTTGAAAAAAACAATAATAAAAGTTGGCTTCTCTGTGATGCCATATTTTCATGTATTAGCACCTATGTATGTTCAGACCTCTCTTCAGCGTTTGGACCAGAATACTCCTGTCATTACCCCTAGGGTTTCATTTCACTGTTCGCTTTGTATGTTGGACAGGGGAAACCATTTAGACGGCGTCCTTAATCATCTGAAACCAGCATGCAGTAAACAACTACTAGTGAGAACATTTTCCTTGTGACACCGTAACACTTAGCCAGCTGGTGCGTACATAGACTCCCATTCAGACAGAAAATTGCCTATTTAGCCAAAAGGTCTGGCGCTTTCCGGGTCACACAAGGTAGCCATTTGAACAGTTCTCATAGGAGCCATCTTTCCATTCTCTTACAGATGGTGAGTGCTAGCCAATAGCAAAGCAGTTTGAATGTTGCCACTGGTGATAAAAAAAGGGATATGTGAAAGACTTCAAAGTTGCTTTAGAAAAAAAATGCTCTCCTTGTGAAGAGTGTAGCTCTTTCTGTGGACGGTCCTTGAATTGTGACGTGTTGACGTTTATGCAAATAGTTTTTGTTGTTTGATTATCTGTTAAGCAAAGATGAACTGTGAAATGATAATTCTGTTGTTAAGCAATATAGCATTCACAATACTTGGCACCATTGGCAAAAGATTCTTGGTAGCCCCAAAATAAAATGGATATGAACAAAAAATGTAAACATAACCTTAAGATCATTTTGCTGATTTTCTCCTAACTCTAAATACAGTATTTTTTCATCATTATTTTTTTTATTTTTGCAATAAGGTCATGCTTTAGCAAAATGTTCTTCTCAAGAACATTCAAAATAAAATAAAATACTCTTATAGTGAAATAGTCTGAATCATTTTACAGAGCATAGCCACTAATGCTTTTAGTCCATTTTTGTACCTTTGTTCATGTCTTCATGCATGTGTCTCAGTTTATCCCAGATATTTACACTATGTACAAACAATACAACCATACTTCTTAGGCATTCAAAGAAAACTATACAAATATTCAGTTTATGTTGCTTACGGTACCTGTTTTGTCCCCATTTTAATGAATAAAATAATATATTTCTAAAATACAATCCCATTCGGATAAATGTTTTTTTTTCTTTGCGAACCTGCAACTTTCCATATGTACACAAACCGCTCAATTGTCAAAAATATGGATTTGTCTAACCACTATTGAGGGACTCGCTCAGGGACCCCTCAGAGAATCTCTAAGACATCAAGGCAATGTATGTGATCTTTCACTTCACAAAAACCTTAATGGTCCGTGAAGTTCAAACATAAACCTTTAAAATGAATAAACCAATGAATAAAACACAATGGTGCAATTGGTTTGCTGTCAGGAGATAAAACTGAATGACACAAGGCCAATTGAAATTAGAAATAACACATGGTTCATCACGTCGACACCTAAAGAACTTTAATGACGAACTCTAGGAGCTGTGGGGGAGGTGTTGGGCACTGACTCCATGGCGAATAGGAGCCCCACGACAGTAAACTCTGTAGAAAAAGACTAAGGACAAAGACCACACTTCAAGCATGCCACGGACAGCACGGACCTGAGCGCATGCAGCTTCCTTGTGCCTTGCGGGTTCGTTTCCCTCTTCACTCATTTTGAGCGAACAAAGCACCGACGCACGCTCACACACACACACACGTCGCAGAGTAGCACTGATATCGACTTGTAATTAAGACGATCGTGGTATTGATTCAAGCAACGGACCAAAGGAGAACAACTGAAAACAAGACAAACAACAGTTTGCATACCCCCCCCCCCCCCAAGCTATAATAAATATTTAATCAGTTAAAATAATCGCTTTCGACAAATTTGATTCCCCACCAATTCTCATCAAAAAAAGACATAGCAAAATAAGATTAGTGTTTACTTTGCCCACACCTCTCCTACATTCATGTGAGGTCGTGACCCTTCTTAACAAAGGACTGGGTAGATATCTGCTTTATGGGGATGATGTCTGATTCAGGCTGTGTTGTTTGTTTCCTTCGGTATGTGTACAAATGGGTTAGGAATTACCAACAATTTTTGGTTCCTTTTTTTTTTGTCTATGATAGGATCGAAAAGTCACATAAAAACATAAAATACACATAGAGCCTGGTCTCTCTCTCTCTCTCGAAGTTCCCTTTGTTGGTTCCATAGCTTCTCTCGGCTTGTTTCTTGTGTTCTCTGTCCTCTGTGTCATCCTCATGATGTCAGGGGTTGTCCCCAGCATCCTTGCGTTCTCCCACTATTCATGCTTCCAGAAACCAAAAGGACAAATTAATCCATGAAAAAAGTGCAAAAAATGTCATGAAGCGAATGTCCTTTCTTTAATAAGTCTCCCCTTTGCAGAGTTTTTTTTTTTAATTCATAAAAGTGGCCTTTTTCCCTCCTAAAGAAAGATAGAGGAGATATGAAAAAATGCTGTTGTACATGTACTCGCAGGAGTAGGATCAGCAGGACCCTAGTAGGAATAGTTGCAGTGTTCTCAGTGAATTAGCATTTCGTTTTCATTTTTTTTTCTTCTGTTGTAAAACGTCTCTGATTCAAACGGAAAAACAGAAAAAAGAGGAGTCTGGAGAGTGATGTCGTCACATGGTGAGGGGGCTCTTCCGCAGGGTCTCATGTTCCCTGGCCTTTCTCAATTCTTTCACTCTGGAGAGAGAGAGAGAACAACACACACACATAGCAGCTTTGAAACACGCAGGCAACATCCAGGCATCAACACACAGCAACATCCTCTGCAACCTCTGAACTTTGATCCCAGCCCACCCCTCCCCTTCAATCCAGTTTCTCATATTTGACCAAACAGCAAAGTAGACATTCAGGTACTCATAGCGAAACGACAATCAAAGTTTTCTTTAGGGGTGTCGACTCCTACAATGTCAAGGCTGGAAGTAAGAGATAATATATGCTGATGACTTAATCATCCAAAATCGAAATGTTTTATCAAAACAACATAAGCCAGGGGTCAAAGTAATAACTGAAACTTTGTTAATGAAAATTGGTGTCTGATCCTCCATATTGGCCTCGGAAAAGAGATACTCTTTCTGCAAAGGAAATAATAGATTTTCCAGTTCATCAGCTTCTGTTGAAATGCCCTTCTTTTTGTTAAGTACCTATCACTGAAGTTTATATGGAAATGCAGACTTTCATTTCACTTACAAACTGACAGAATGATGCTTTGTGAATTGGCCTATTTAAGTTTCATTCTTTTTTCCCCCCCATGTGCCATTTCTCTCCGCTCCCCTGAGTCTTCAGAATCTAGTCTAATGGGAAAAATACACGTATTTTTTTGTCTTCTCTCCTCTTCTAATCTTATAAGTTCACAAAAGGAAGATTTGAAGTCATTAATGTGGGATGACAAGAAATCTGCATCACAGTGTATATCAAACAAAACTTATTCCTTATGGATTGGAAAGAGAATAAAGGCATTACCATCTTCACAGCAGTGCATATACAATAAAGTGCTACATTGGCTTGAAGCATATGTACTCATCTATAACCTTCTGTCAACTGCATCTTATTCTAAGTTATCAGAGAAACAATTTCTTCCTTGCAAAGAGGGGACAGATTTGTCCCATCACACTCAGCATAACCACACCAGCGACACAGTCGCCTTCTGTGAGACCACATCCACCCCAAACAGGAAGTGACATAATTCGGAGCATGCCTACAGGTCATGAAAGCAAGGCCTATAGTCGTCACCAGGCATGCAACATGGCCACGTAGTTATGACCACCTCTTAGTTCTCTAACATCTTCATGATGGCACAAGAACATTTTTTAAAAAAAATAAAGAAAAAAAATGAAAAAATGAAAAGATGACAAACAAAAGAAAGACATTTCCGTAAATAGAGAGAGAGAGCAAACGCGTGAGAGAGAGAAAGGGAGAGAGAGAGAGAGAGAGAGAGGGAGAGGCTTGTTTAGTGTTGTGGTGTACATTGTCATTCATGAGCATTGGTTAGTCAGAGAGCGGTCGAGCTACTGCACATCTGCTCTTTAACTGAGAGTCACAGTCCATCTGTGCTTCCAGGGGTCAGCTGTCATGCAAGCAGGCAACAGGCAACAGTGATGGAGGAGAAAGGAAAAGAGGGAGAGAGAGAAAGAGAGAGAAAAAGACCGAGAAGGAATGAAAGAAACAGAGAGGGGGAGAAAGAGATGGATGAAGTGGGAAGGGGACTCTCAGAGTAACCATACAGTTTAAGAAAGAATGAGCGAGAAAGAGAGAGAGAGAGAGAGAGAGAGAGAGGGAGGGAAAGAGAGAGTTAGAGAGAAAAGCACAAACTTGAGTTGCTCAGGCTGCACTCACCCGCTTGAACAGTCTATGGTCCATCAAAGGGCTTTGCATTAACAGCAAAACAACAACAACCAGACAGCTATTAGCACACAGTAGGGACCGTGAGAGAGGGGGGATACAGTGGGGGAGGAGAGGGAGAGGGGGGGGCTTCTGCAAAGGTGTGTACAAAACCCTGACCCCAAACCCCCCCAAACGACAACTTCTAAAGCACTGAAATGACCCCTGACCCCACCTAACCCCCCAATTCATGCTGTCAGTCCCTGTCTACGTCAAAGGGTTCTGTACATCAGCTCTCATCTCTCATTTCCTTAATGCTCTTCTCCAGTGCTTGGCCTCTCTTAACGGCTGTGGTCAGATTACTGTTGTGCCTCTGCAGAGCTTGCTGCAGTGGTGTGCAGTTCAGATAACTCAGATAAGGCTTACACACCCTGACTTATTGAGGCCAGTGGGGGGGATACATTCTTGCTACTGTTGGGTGTGTGTGTGTGTATGTCTCCCTCTCCCTTTCTGTAGTGTGTGTCTCTGTGTGCGTCTGTGTCTGACAGCATTGAGGTGGGGTGTGAGGTATGAGTGTGCATATCAGTGTAACTATATGCACGTCCTCTGCATCTAGTTATGTTTCTGTGTGTGTGTGTGTTCACTGTATAGAGAGGAGAGAGGGAGCAGTGTTGGTGCGGCTAGACTCCAGCAGAGGGCACTGTGGGGGTGGTTACCTGTGGCGACAGCGGCGCAGGAACCTCATGATCTTGCGAGCGGCCTGGTCTTGCCTCTTGGTGAGCAGACTACTTCTGGAACACACAGGAGCAAGAGCTTTACCATCACGGTGAGCACTGCTGACTAACCATACACCACAACAGTATGCAGCCAATAACGCCCTGCACTGCGGCAAATGCACTTTCAATTGCAAGTTTCATTAATTGTCAGCAAGGACGTTGAGTCTCAAACAGTGATATTATCACAACAGCTTGGGCTCAGAGTGCAGTACTCCTTCAGCTGAACTATCGGACCATGCTCAAGGTGTCTACAAGTCAGGCTATGCTAGGGGCTCTGTGCCTCCTTCTTATTTAAGGAGGTCCATTCGATTTGGGTTTAAGGTCATTCTAATCACTGCAATGTTGCTTATGCTGCTCATTGACAGGCAGACCGGTTGTGCGGTTTCTGAGCCAAGAGGCATTTAGCTATATAGTAAAGTAAACTACACTATATCCTACTATACTACAATATGCTGTACTATACTATAACATGTTCCTGGCCTGGTGTGTCCTCACCTGAGTTTGTGTTGCACCAGGGCGGCGGTGGGGGGGCGGCGGTGGGGCCGGTGGCGGCCAAACTCCTTGTAGCTGCGGTAGTATTGCTGGATCAGCATGGCTGCCCGCCGGCTCTGCTGGAACTTCTTCTGCTCGTGGTAGCTACGGAACTTACTCTGGATTAGGATGGCGGCCTGCGTCATCTTCTTATAAAGTGCATACTGGGTAGGAGCATGAGGAGAGGAGACACAGGAGAAGGGGAATGAGGGGAGGGGGGGGGGGTAAAGGGAGAGTTCAAAGGAAGAGAGAGAGACGCAGAGAAATAAAGAGATATTGAGACAAAAAGATATATTTCTGGTATCAGCACAAGAATGTCAAAATAGAGAGCCTTGTTGCAAAGGGCATACTTTAGGAGCACTTCAAAGGGACAGACAATAGGAAGAGAATGTTACCTTCAAAGCTATCCATGTTAGCTTGTAAAAGAAAGAGATGAGAGGTAAGGCAGAGATTCACTAAAAGGAGAACAGTTCAGGTCTGCAATACACAGCAGCAAACCCTTTCAGGAAGCCCTTTACAAGTGCAGTAAGTGATTCTAATCCAATGCACTTCTTGTCAAATTCAGCGAATATATATCCTCTATATCCACTAGCTGTCTATTCTGTGTGCACGCTGAAAAACAGCTGGTGTTTGTACGCAGCCCTGACTCTGTAAATGGGAAACAAACAAAGTGCTTCTGACCGAACCACACAACACAATTCCAGCCAATCAGCAGCAGGGGGCGTTCGTGCTCGTGCACAGGACCGGGGGAAGGGGAGACGGTAAATCTCTCTTTCCAAACGTGGAGAGACCTCTGAAAGTTGTCATGAAGACAGATGGGGAGGTTTCTCCTTGACAGGTGGGTAACATTAGTTTTGCTATGTTTCAGGTAATGTTAAATTACTTGCCCATGCAGCCTACTTTATAGCTTGCCAAAATATGCTGTTGTTGTGCTGTCACCTAGTGACATAGAAACAGGAGAGTCGTGAGGTTCGCTGTCTGGAGCTGCTGTGCAGGCTCTAGGAAACCGTCTCGTCTTCTACATTTTATCTTAGCAGCAGCAACTGTAGCGAGAGTTTGCTAACCCACAACCTAGCTAACGTCAGTTACATTACTTGCCGTGTCGTTTTTCGCTCTATGTCATGGTATTTGTTTGTATAATGTTTTTAACATTATGTTCCAAAACTAGCAAGCTAACCACCTAAAAGGCATGCAAAAACCTCGCAAACACCACCAACAGCCCAGTTGACACTGATATAAACTTGCCAACACACTGACTGGTGTCTTTTGGCAGTATAGCTGGCAATGTCATGTTGTGAAAGCTTTTCTTCCATTTTTGCAGGGTATTCCAGCCCGGTATACAGAACTACATAGGGCATATCCTGGATGACTAGTGGGAAAGACACAGGTGTTTATCTGTCCTTCACATGACCATATGCTATCAAAATTATTTGAGGATGGTACCAAAACTAGTTGCCTATAAAACCATACCTCAAAAAGTGTCAAATTGTTGCAATGTGTTACTTTAAAAACACAAATTTGCTGTCACAGTGGGATTATTTGGAATGATGCATAATTCGAAATTCTATGCTAGGTGACTTCACCTTCCCTGTCAGTTTAGCTGATAATCTACAAACCTACAGTCCTATCTCTATTTTTTTAACTATGAGAAAGAGACATCCACTTCCATGCCTTATAAAGCTGGAATGTCTAGGCCGTGTCAAGCACTGGCCCTTGGACAGCAGACACTCTGGAGTCCGCCATATTTCTCTTTTGGTCAGCTAGCCCAGTTGTCAGTGTCGTTGTCTTGGCGATGTCCATGAATTTGGGGGGCAGAGCTTCTGAAGGAGCACTAAAGGGAGGGGTGTATTTGTTTGGTGATAAGTGGTGCTACTACTGGTATGCTAAAGAGAAAGGATATTCTGTTTGTATTAGTAAGAGTGAGACTTATTTTCATGCCTCCTGGAGCCAAAGCCTGTATGCTAGTCTTCCTAGTGGATGCAGGCCATGACTTGACTGGGGTATCAGGGAGATATGAAGGTCTGGAGACAGGGGTGGAGGACGTACCTGTTTATACTTCCTGTAACAGCGCTGAACAACGGCAGCAGCTACTTCCTGTTGCTCCCGTAGCGGTCGGCCCTGTGGGAGAAGAGCAGAGAGGTCAAAGGTCAGTGTCAGGAGGGGTTTGCTCCACAGCCAGCCGTCACCTCTGCAGTCCTCCCGGCCAGACGCCACGACTCTAGCAGTCCACACCCAGGAGCTGCAGAGAGGTACTTTGATGATGAGAAAGAGAGAATGAGAGGGAGAGTGGGAGAGAAAGACTAAGTACACATACAGAAGGAAAGAGATAAAGAGAGAGAGGTGAGATGGGGGGGGGGGTCAAACTGACAGATGGGACGTCCATTTAGAGTTACACATAAACAGACGAGGGGAGAGTTAGAGTGTGTGAGAGAGAGAGAGAGAGAGAGAGAGAGTTAGACACACAGACAGGGAAAGACAGGGAAAAAGGGAGGGAAAAACAGAATGAGAGAAAAGGAGGGAAGGAAAGACAGAAAGAGATAGAAAAAGAGACAGCTAGACAGAGAGGTGGGCTGTGCCAGCATTCCCGCTCCGATTCACCTGGCAGAGCTGGAGAACAGATGCCTCAGAAGGACAGGGAACAGTTTGAGATGTGGAAAGTCATTATGCACAGCCGCGGGGGGGGGAGGGGGAGTGAGCGAAAGAGAGAGAGAGAGAGAGAGAGAGAGAGAGAGAGGAGAGGAGAGGAGAGGAGGAGAGAGCAGCGTCCATCTGCAAAGCCTGTAGCACTAAGAGTTGAATGATTGGGGTTTGGGTGAGAAAGGAGAGGAGAGGAGGAAAGGAGAGCAGCGCAGTCGTTCCCTTTAAGCCAGGCCATGCACTGCTCAAGCCACCAGCAACCTTTCCCATGCGTAAGCCACAGGGACTGCAACAACTAAATGTGAGGGGTCTGAGTCTGAGTGTGACGTTTTTGTGTGTTTGTACAGAGGAGGACAGACAGTAAGACAGGAGTTTGTGTGTGTGTGTGGTATGTGTGTAAGTGTGCATGTGTGAGTGCAGATCACTGCCCACCAATTTCACCTCAAAGAAACTGTAAAAAAAACACAACACTTAGAGAAGCTGTGCTGGTGACACAAATGCCACTGAGCCTCAACTCTGTCTCTTCCCATGGACAGATGGGAACCAGCACCTCCTCACACACACCGATTAACCTGACCCACCCACCCACCCAGCCACCACACGACACATACACATCTGCACTACAACACAACAACACAGCTCCAAGAGCCCCACGTGAAGACACCACTTCTCACTGGCGCACACCCTCACTGTTGGCTGTACCTGAGACCTGGCCTGTACCTTGCACTTGTGGAAGGCGGTCTGCACCAGCCGGGCGGCCTCGTAAAGCTCCCTCTGCTCGGGGTCAGACAGCGTGAGCTGGGCCAGGTCCCGCTCCACCTTGCTGTTGGAGGCGCTCAGGAACTCGCTCCACTCGGCCGGAGAGGGCAAGCCGGGCTTCTCCAGGGGCCCCTCGTGCAGGGGTGACCCACCAGGGCTCAGGCCGGGGTTGGACGAGGGGGTCAGGGGCTCGCTGTACAGGGATCTGGGACAAGGAGAGTGGTGAGAAAAGAAAAAAAGAAGGTTTTATAGGTTTTTCAATGCCAGTGTTCAAACTGCACAGGGATCCAGTAGAGGACACATAGGCTTTGTTCAGACAGCCTCCCGGCATTATCCATTGTTACACTGCTTCATGTCCCTATAGTGTGAAAACATATATAACTAAGAAGGACTTTCACTGAGGTTACTTTCATCTCAGTTTCATCTTACATTTAATAAGCAAGAAATGAAGATCATATATCAGACTGTATATGAAGATCTGAAAGAGCTGTTCTTTGGACTGCACTCTAATATGAAAGTCTAATATGCTTTACACGGGTCACACTGACAATCACTCAGAGACAGCAAGAGATGTCTTTAGAGCTCAATGTTCTCAGTTCTATTGGAAAGACTTCATGAGGCATGAGGCATCATTCTGTCGATCTTCCTTCCCGTCGTTAAACTACAGGCAGGACCCATGTTGTGATGGCGATCGGCATCAGACTGGCAGGGCAGCTCACCGGAGATGGATGATGCTGGGGAGGTGTTCGGCATCGCCCAGGTAACTGGCGAGCCAGCTCATGGTGTTGTTGACGCTGGCGCTGTCCAGGGGCACCGGGTCCACGGCCGCAAAGTTCTCCTGCTTTATGCGCTCGGGCGTGGCTTCAATGATGTGCTCGGCCAAGGTCATCATGTTCGCCTGGGGAGAGATTTACACACACTCTTATTCACACAAATGCCACATGCATGTCAATGAGGGCCTGAACAAACTGCACTGCTAATCACACATGCATACGTAATGCATGAAGAACACTTAACAGCTTTGGCATACATACACACACACACACACAGACACAGACACAGACATACACAGACATACACACACAGACATACACACACACAAAACGCACACACACAAAACACACACACACACAGACAGACACACACACAGACACAGACATACACACACAAAACACACACACACACATGTATTTTCTTGGTGTTCAGATTTGTGCTGAAAATGAGGTTTGTGCATGCACAATGCCATATTTACATACATCACTTGTCAAGCTCTGTTGCCAAGATCCCAGTGTTTACCAGTGGATCACACACAGTACAGAGCATATAAACCCAGAGCTCTGAGCAAACATGCCTACACACACACACACCTACAAACAAACACACACACACCCACACATCTACACATGAAAACACACACATATCTACACACACAAACACTACCCTCCCCGTATCTGAGTGCCAGCATGGCCATCCTCCTCTGATGCGGCTCCTCTCTCTGCCGAGCGTGACAGAGACGAATGGATCGGCGAGTGCCTCTTGGCCGGCCGAGTGGATCAATGGCTGGAGTTTATTATGTGGTGGAGGTCCAGCCTGCCTGCCTGTGAGCCCGTGTGTGAGAAAGACAGAGAGATCGAAAGAGAGAGAGAGAGAGAGAGAGAGAAAGAGAGGCCAGCTCTTGCCCTGCTCACACGTCAAACAGACATCCGCTCTTTATCCTGTGAGGCAGGCCAAGTTAGTGACCGGCGGCTGACCGACCCGCTGGCTGGCTGGCTGAGGCACAGGAGCGGCGGGCGCGTGCCAGCTACCTGACGGATGGGCACTCGATGCCCTCTTGATTTTCCACGCTTCAGTGTTTGTTTTGTAATCCGGGCGCTATTTAGAGGCACTTACATCACGGAGGGTGTGAGCGTGTGTGTGAGCGTGTGAGCCGGCGGCCGGAGATCAAACGGCGGGGAGCGTCTGACGTGGAGCTTTGCCGTGAGTGGATGCAGTCTCTCTGGTGCTCAGAGGCAGAGGCAGCAAGAACTGATACAACATGCCCATGGATCTTCAAATAATGTACATTGATCACTTTAGGAGGTGCACATGTATAGTTCAGCAGCAATTGTGGACCCACCATCTAGATGTTTACCATTATGAGTGCTGCGCAGATATATAAATGTTATAGGAGTATGTGTGCAAATATTTAAATGCATGAATGTGTCAGTTTGAGGAAATTGCACATTCACACATGGCTTATGTGAGTGAAAGAGTACTAGTCAAATAGACTCATGTCCATGTATACCCTGCCCTGCACTCATAGGCGGAGATCCCGGGGGGGACGTGTCCCCCCCTACCTTAAAGTTGTCCCCCCCAACAATCATTGAAATTTTTTTTTTTTTTTTTTTAAATAAAAATACGACGACACAAGCGGTGCTAATTATAGATGTAAAACAATGTGTTTTTTAAGTGTTGAAAAATCATGTTCCCCCTATTCCTCAAAGTGGTGTGGTTTGGTTCACATGCTGTTTCCAACGGGCAGGGCTACCGGCAGCTCCGTGTTTCAGTTAATCAGCCCAGTAGCCTACACGGTCAGATTGTCAGACTGTTTCCTACTCTGTCCCCTGTCGCTGCCGCTATGATACTGTCGCTACACAATGGTAGTCCTTTGGGGGATCGTAGTCCCTCACATTGCGCATGCTCAGACACAAACGGTTTACGGCATAAGGCTCAACATCAACATCAACATATCTGGCTTGTCTTAATGCATAATGTAGGTTTATTTAACGTAATATTTAATAATGTTGTAAACGGTTTAAACGTCAACATATGGGGCTTGTCTTAACGCATAATGTGGTTATATTTAATGTTATATTTAATTATGTTGTAAACGGCTAACAGCATAAGGCTCTACGTCAACATATGAAACGAAACTGGGGAGAGACTTTTTGATCCTCCACCTCATGTGTTTTGTCCACTGTGACATCTTCTTTGTTTTTAAATAAATGGTCATGTTTTCAAAAAAACTGGCTTTCGTTGCTTTTCTCCATGATTGAAAACGGATCTGTCGTTGTGACGCATGCGCTCGCGGCTTCGCTGTCGACAGCAGTCGACAGTGTCGCAAAATGACGCATGCGCAATGTGAGGGACTACGATTCCCCAAAGGACTACCATTGTGTAGCGACAGATACACGATATGTAAAGAGATTTACCTCATTCTCGAACGCAGTAAGAACATGTAAAGAAGAAGTTTTTTTCTAAACTCCATTTACGAAGTTCCAATCGATATGCACATTACACATTAATGGATTGGCATGACAACGTGAACGTTTGCCGATAACACACGCATGCCGGTAATTAACACAGTTAAGATAGCTAGCTAGACAGTCTAGGACACTGTCCTGTCAGGGGCAGGTTCATGCTAGTTAATAAACGTAGGTCTACATCTCAGTGCCTCTCCAGATTTGTTAAATTATCTGAAGTTAAATGAATGTCATCTTTTTCTGCGGTCCATGAACTATGCTGGTATTGTAATATGGAGTGACAGTGGCGCAGGAGGTAGAGAGGTCGTATTATAATCAAAAGGTTGCTAGTTCGATTCCCTGTCAAGCTGTTTTATAACTTATTTTGAGCATCAAGTTCTCTTGAACTTTGGACATTATTTGTCTGTGAATAGATATTTCGTGTTAGTACATTTAATGCTGTTTAGATAATTCTAAAATGACTTCGAATTTCTGTTTGTAAATGTGATAAGAGAATTCGGTATTTAGCAGTTTATGCTAGCTCTCGTGAAAGCAATTTTTTCATGTCCCCCCCCCCGGAATTACACTCTGAAATTTGACCATGTATTGTCCCCCCCTACAATGAAATGGGATCTCCGCCCCTGAGTGCACTGACAGATGCTGCTGTACAAACAGGTATCACAGGACTGTATGAGTATGAAAGGTGCACATGAAGTACATGTGTCACTATGTGAGAGTGTGAACAACACAGAGAGACTGAGGACTGAGTGAGTGAAGGAGTGAGAGTGTGCTGAGTGTCTCCATACATGAGTGGGTGTATGAGTCAGAGTCCATGTATGTCTCGGTGAATGAGAAAACCATAGGTGCAGCTTTACAGTCGCGTTAAGGGCAAGATGAGTGAGAGTGAGAGGACAGAGGTTTATGAATGCTGTATTATTTTGATTCGATTTCCATGTTTGAGTCCACAGACCTTCGCCATGGTTCCCATTGTCAGGGCCTATTTGTTGCAGCGTAACAGCTGAACTTTAGCAGAGGTAGTGAGGGTGTGAAGGTCTGACCGTTGCGTTGAGACTCACCTGCAGGTCGTCCATGTGTGTGAGGCAGTCCTGGCTCTCCAGGTCCTCCCGGTAGTTGAGCAGCTCCGTGTCCACCATCTCCCTCTCGGTCATCATCAGCATGCTCAGGGGCTCGCGCTGCCTAAGCCTCCCCGCCAGCTTCTCCTTCCCCAGGCTGCCACCTCCACCTCCGCCACCTCCACCCTTCCTGCTGGAGTACACTTCCCGCGAGCTCCACTTGGTCCCTGCTCCCCGGAACGAGCCCATTTTGGTCTGAACCAGGCCTCCAGGTCCACCACCAGCACCGCCGCCTGCCCCATCCTCGGTGCTCTTGTCTGGGCTGAGGGGCTGGGGGGAGAGGGTCTTGGGGCTGGGGGAGAGCTTGTGGAGCTGATGCTGCTGCTCCAGACTGAGGGGGACAGACATGGCCTTGTCGGGTCGCATCTGCGCCCCTCCCTCGGGGTTGGGCTTGTGTTTCTTGGCCAGCGGCAGGTCCCGCTGACACTCACTGCTGTAGTAGTTGGAGGGCTCTGACCGGGGCCTCCTCAGGTCTGCGTGAGAGAGGATGGAGATGAGAATGAATGGGGATGGATTCCACCCATCAATGCCACATCATCTTTGTTAAATGTTGACTTTTTAACCATATTTGCTTCTGTAATATTTCATTGATAGAGCTATGCACAGGGTTCCCACGGTACCTGGAAACCATGGAAAACATGGAATTTATTTTTTCATTTTCCAGGTTTGGAAAAGTCATGGAAACTGAGCAAAAGTGAACACTTACATGGAAATTGAAACAGTTGTCCTGGAACATTTTATTGGATGATGTGTAAAATAGTAATAAAATTAAACTATTGAGCACAGAATTAAGATGAGTTTATAAAAACCCTTTACATGTGAACAGCTTTTACTGTAGATAGAAATGGATGATCCCAGGTTGTAGAGCATGCTCTTGGCATCCTATCTGGTATATTGGATGTTGGAATTTGACGCAGGCAACCTGGTGATATGGACTTTAAAAGTATAGTTTCGGATTGGTGGACTTAATAACGACAAACGTTACTCGCAATCTCAATAGAAGGGTCAAATACATGCATTTCCCAGCCAACACGGGAGCCTTGACATCTACAGTGAAATTTCTTATGCAAGTTTATCCTCAAATGTAAGTAGCTGTGTTTTAACTGTGTGGTAAACCTGGGTTTATCAACGTTAGTTAGTAAGCAGTTCAATCTTGCTAACTAGCTAGCTGCAACTTGCTAGCTAGTTAGCTCCAACTTGCTAGCTATCAGCTTACACTAGAATTGTTGAGGTAATTTTTACCTTGCTTTTAAAATACTAGAACTATGTTTGATCCCCATATGTTTTTCACTCATTGACTTTTCCTAAAACTGTGTTATTCACCACATTTAGGTTTTGAATTTGGATTAATTAATGATGGTTAGCAAGCACATGCAGTGCAATCTTGCTAGCCAACTGTAGGTAGGGATAACGTATTTCCGCTAGGATCCGTTTTGAAACCGGAAGTTGGAACTTTACTTCGGTCACTGGTTGGTTAAAACTTGTCATCTGACCTGAACAGCCAATCACTTGTGTGTTTAGTCGTATGACTTCGTAAAAGTTCGGTTAACAAGTCAGTTGAGTATCGAGCCGTATAACTTTGCAGAAATAAAGAAAAATACAAAAAACGATTGTTTAAAAGGCAGGCGATCGACACAATTTCTCTACGAAAAAGTGAAGGTCCTGGTATTAGCCAGTCAAACAGAGTAAAGTACCCACTTCCGGTTTCAATACGGATCCCACCGGAAATACGCTATTTCTACCTACACCAACATTCAGCTTGCTAACTAACTAGCTAGTGTTGGCTAGCTTGCATTGCTAGCTAACTACCAATACATTTTCACATTAGGCTGTGACATTACTTCTATACTAGTTGACATGACCAGTCTAGTCCTGATCAATTTTGTAACATTCATTCCTATATTTATTTTGAGCTATTTTGTGATTTTTTGTTTTAAAAAGAAAAAAAAAAATGATACTACTAAATAGGAAGATTTGGGGTGAGACATTTTTGAGAGAACATATATCAATCCCAGTGCTCATGTGTCTCAAAGTTCCAGTTCAATACATTGTTGTTCATCTACAGCTTGTTGCATTATTTCATGCATTGATATTATCAATAAGACATAATCTCTAAGCATTTACAATGTAGACTTGACTGGCACATCTTTCAAATCAAGTAAGTAGTCAGGTGTCCTAGCTAGGGGGTTGTGTGTGTGTGAGGGGAGGGGGCGCGGATGGGGGCGGAAAGCTTCAGGGGTTTTCAACCAGGGGTCCGTGGTTGTTGATCAGTTCACCATTGACTTTTTTTATTTTTATAAATATACCTGGGCCCGTCGACATATTTATGTCTGAATAGCCAAGTCGCATTGCCCAAAATACTGAGACCCATATTCAGCGAAGAAATTACACTGACAAGTATTATAGGCAGAATATGTGTGCGGGGGGAGGGGGCGTGGCGGCGGTTACAAACATGAAAAAGAAGGGTACGGGACTATAAAAATCAGTGGGCCGCGGATTACTTTCTGGTCAGAATGGTGGTCCCTGGGACAAAACCAGTTGAAAACCCCTGCTATAGATCATCACTTAATGGTACCTGGAAAATCAGGAGGTAGCATGGAATTTTTTTTCAAGGCAAGCGTGGGAACCCTGATGCAGTGTTTTATTTCTGAAGATGCACAAACCTTGAGAAACATCATAACACTAACCCTAAGCCTGAAGCTATGGCTATTTGTATACCTCACTGTTAACAGTGTCAACAGATTCTACAGGTTTCTTTTCACACAAAAGAATAAAATATCGAAATTCAGTTGGAGCAGATGTTGTGTGACAACAATCAAACGCCATCTTCCAACACAAGCCTGCCTCATGGATCTGTAGAGCACCCCTACTCACCGGGGGTCATGTTGCTGGATGTACTGGTGGTAGTGGTAACCGCTCCGCTCCTCTGTCCACTGTGGGTCATCACTCCGTCCCCGGCCCAGTTGACCATCCAGCCGCCACCGTCAGAGGAGGGGGCGTCGGGGGCGGACGAGAAACCCAGGCGTGAGCTGGGCGGTGGCGGGGGAGGCAGGGAGGTGGGCGTTTGCTGCTCCTCCCTCTGGAGCTGCTCCAGGCACTCGGCCAGCTTGGTGTGGCCGCGAGAGCGGGCGATGGACAGGGGCAGGCGGCCCAGAGAGTCGGGGATGGCCAGTGCCCGCCGGTCCCACTTGTACAGGACCACTGCGGCCTCCAGGTGGCCCAGCGCACAGGCCCACATCTACACAGACAGAACCAGGGGATGAGTTGATGGAGAGACAACCCAAATGATCAGCACACTTTCAAGCTATTGGGGTTGGTAAAGGATCCCTACAGCTGTGATTAGGCTGTAGGCACGAAGAAGAAACTATTTTTACAGACCGCATTCTGATCCTGAATCTGGTCTGGCATTGAGCTGACAGACCTGTTCTACATCAGGACAGATCTGATCCTTCTGCTCCAGCATAGTTTGCTGTTACCCATCTCAGTACTGTATTTACAGAGTGCTACGGTATTGTTCAAGTCTGAGTTTCTCACCAGTGGGGTGCAGGAGAAGTGGTCTACATTGAGAGGGTCGACCTCCAGCTCCAGATCAATACTGTCAGCATGCTTCGTGCTGGAAATGACAGAAACATTAATATAACATTTATAAAAATACAACTTAGGCAATGCATCCATCTGAGTTCTTATATGTCATACGAAGTCATTATTTAATGATAATACAAAAAAATATTTACAATATGCTTATGTTTGTGTTCTATTGAAGTGCTGGACAAATAGACTAATGCATATCTGGCAAAATTGCATGACTGATAACATATATCTAGTTTAATTTAGTATATCTTAGTATCAAGCTTAGTTTAGCTTAGTGAATGACCTTGATGACGAGCTGAGCTACACAACACAACATAGAACAATTTCTTGAACAGATTCTTTCCAATTGACTGATACTGTCAAAAATGTCATTGGACCGGTCTTCAAGTACCGTAACTATGTTTGACAGACCACCATTAGTACTGTCTGTGGGCTCCATAGTGTTTTGGACTCACCGCCACTTGATAAGGGTCTGGATGAGGGTGGCGTAGCCCTGCCCGGCGGCCAGGTGCAGCAGGGTCATGCCCCGGAAGGTCTTTGAGTGGATGAGGTGCTTGGACTTCGCCCAGCAGGCGCGATTCATCATCTTCTCACACACCACCACCACGCGGCTCTCAAAGGAGCTCCCCGCCTGACCCTGGGCAGACATACACTGACACACAAACACAGATGGAGGAGGGTGAGAGTCATAGAAAACATGCCCCACAGACCAGTCATGTTGCACAAACAAAGTCCGTGATGAAACTTCTCAAGCTGTCTGGAGGCAGATGTATGGTGAAATCAGATATGAATGGCAATTTACATTATGACACTGGTTTTAACATCTAGTAATGGTAATGGTAACACGACACTGGTATATCATTGCGTGCTATGTATCAGAATGACTACACACAGGACATGGCATGTGCCTTGACATGTTTATGATATGGGCTGTCAATCATATGACAGTCATCCTGTGCACCACAGAAACCGCTTGATTGCGGTCCTTTCCATTTATTAGTGCCAATGTCTTGCTGCAGTGAGCTCCCCTACCTGGGACTGCCCACTGAAGCCTCCGCCAGCGCCACCTCCTCCTGATCCTCCACCACCTCCTCCTCCTGCTGATGCACCTCCTCCTGCTCCAGCGCCTCCCGCTCCTCCGCCGCCCTGTTGCTGGTGGCCGGCCATCTCCGCCATCCTGCGCTCCATTTGCTCCAGACGCTCCAGGATGGACATTCTGAACTGGTTATCTGCAGCACACACAATTACAGATTGGAAACGGGGTCAGAATCAGATTTAGATTCAGATTCATAATAACAATAAAAAAGAACCAGAGAGGCTCTCTTTGCCTAGCCGAAGATGTGAAAGGGAGGTTAAAATGTCACCATATAAAATAACATAACATAACATCTATACAGTGCATTTGAAATACGCATTTGAAATAACATCAAACACACACATTAAAGATGAACCGCTGAAACACTAGACCTAACTGTCAGTACAAGCCAGGATATTGGGATGGTCAGCACACGCTCAATGCAGCAGTCCAACTCTCAGTTGACTCACACATTTCATTATTCTGAATGCACACTGTTATTGAGGGTTCCAAGCCAGCGGTGCCTGACCCACCGCTGGAGCATGGCTCTGAGAGGGCTCTCTCTGCAGAAAGCCTCTTTGTCTAAACTCGTCCTCCATTGCGCTCTGGACCGCGCTGTGTTCAGTCATTAGTGTAATTGCTATCAGGGTGAGGGGCTGGTAATGAGGACATCAATCACCATTTACTGACCATGCAACATTATGACAACAACAACGCCAGAAAAAAACCCATCGCCATAATTAATGAATGCTTATAGAAAAACAACATCAACGGCATCAGCTAATGGATGTAGAGGGTGTGGGTGTTCAACGCAGCTCCTTCAGCTGCTTTAGTGGGTCACGGGTGCGCCTGATTTTGGCGTATGTGTGACAGGGACCGTGAATCCAGCTAACGAAGGCTGGGATTTCTCACAGCGTGAATCGGGCCAGCTCTCATCCTGAGCGTTCCACGCTAAAGGGCAGCATCTGCTCCTCACCTGCTGAGCAGGGGGGTTACCTTCACAGCCACAGTCACAGCCAGGCGCACACACATACAGTTTACAGTGCCATGGACTGTAGGGTTTGTTAACAGTCAGTGTTTAAAGTTAAATGTGCAATAGGCAAAAACATAATATGAAGACATTTTTTTCTCAAGAAATGACTATTTACAACCATGGCCAAATATGAGACACGGCTCTTTTGCCTAGAAAAAAAAGTAGTTCAAGGATGACTCCAGGATGTTTCTGTTTTTTTTCACCACTTAATCCCACTGTTTGAAAATCCTGCCGATTTCCTCTTTTAAAAATGAAAGGCACGGCCCCCTTTAACAAGTAAAATATGACTGACCTGATATGCACAGAAGTGTTCATATATCATCGACCAGTAAAAAGGCTTACAGCTGGTCCATCCACAAAAGAGCAAACAGCAGAGCTGTAGCAGCAGCAGTAGAGCTTTAGAACTTTGTCCCACTGGCTTTGAAAAAATGTCCCACTGGCTGTTTGAGCCAGACAGTCCCGACCAGACACTCTGGTTACATAACGCAGGCTCTGGTGCTCTGCGGGACTCAAAACCTACTATTCAGATGACTTCTTCAGGACAAACATTCTAATGCGCTGTCTGTGCCTGTGCTCACAGGCCCGGCCGAGCTGAACTCTCTGTGCAGTTGGGCTGCTGCGGTGGAGCTGACGCGACACTAATTCGGAGCAACACACTCTGGGTACTAACGGGCAGTGACAGGCGCGCACCGCTAGCCTGCATGGCCAACAGAGCAGACAGGAAAAGAGTGCAGAACCCAAAGAGGAGTGTGTGTGTTTGTGTGTGTGTGTATTCACTGGCCTCCCGCCACGCTGAGGAGCTGCTCCCACCACTGCTGCAGCAGAGGGGGCAAAAAGGGTTGCTAGGTTGGTCGGAGATGCTCCATGGTGTGGCCTACGGTGGCAGGGTTGGGACCTGGCTTGTATCCTGGCAGCTGTGCGGACGCTGAGGGCCGGCCGATGGTCAGGCCAGCCTTGTGGTGGTGTGCAGAGGTGAGATGGTTCCTGCTGAGTGACTGCAGCGCTGCTGGTAGAACACAGCTCACGCCGAGGCTCCAGCAAAGCCAAGGTGGCAGGCTTAATTACCAGGAAGGGCAGGTGCTAATAGGGTAACGCCATTTCTGCATCGAAGGGCATTTTATATAACAAAAAACGAAATGATTGTTCATTAAGGAAAAAAGCAATCGCATACGAACAATCTACAATTCCATGGAACCATCTGAAAGACTAGAATGGCTAAATGCATCTTTAACAGTCAAGCAGTACTCCTATGATATCCTCAACTGGACATTCACAGTCTCTATTGTAAGTCACTTTGCAGAAAAATGTGTCAGCTCAAAGTGCTTAAATGTAGGATGCAGGCAAGGTTGGTGTGCTAGAGCCGTCATGGCAGCCAGCCTGGGCTGTGTCTGCTGACTGTGGGACAGTTGCACTGCAGCACGCTGGATGACTGCATTGGCTTCCCTCGCTGAAGCGCTGGGAGACCGTTTCTGTGGCAACCTGCTGCTGAGCGGTAACTAAGCGACAAGAACATGCCTCTGTGAGTGTGTGTGTGTGTGAGTGCATGTGTGTGTGTGTGTGTGTGCACATGTGAATGTGTAAGGCTCATGCAACACCAGCTTACTGATAAATAGGAGAAAGTGGTTGTGGAAAAAAACCAAGGCAGGAAAAAAGGAGACAAGCAAACACAATGGCACACTACCACTACAACACATCTACAGTACGCCTACCCAATGGCAGACTGGTTTTGTTATTGGCTTTGCGATGCTCACTGAACATCAGTGACCCCCTTAAAAAAGAAGCCCAAACGCGGGGCGGTTTCATGACATTTACACAACACTGGGATCCAGGCTATCCGCATCTTATTGCCTGGAGATAATGTCACGAGAGTCTCTGCTGTGATCCACACTTAGAGGTCATTGGGCTGTCACTGTGTAGCTTAAACTGTGAAAAGGAGAGCTGGTAAACTGCAGCAGTAATCATGGTTGTTTTGCACAGAAGACATTTGTTATTACTAAATTGACCTTTAAGTGTGGAGTTTTCTTTCTTTTTTTTTAAGAAAAGGAAAGCAAAGCCAAGGGCATCAAGTCTCAGTGTCTCAACTGTCATCGTTTGCCTCGTCTCTCCACTTTACTCACTTCAACTGCCCTACAAGACACATGAAATGTTTGAAATTGCCAGGTGGACAACACCACTTGTGGGTGGTGGTCGATTTGATTTATTTTTTCTAAAACACTTGCTTTTGTGTACTACACCCAAGTGGCACTTCAGCAGTTTGTGTGAATGTGTGTGTGCGTTTGTTTGTTTGTGTGTATATATATATGAGAGAGGGGGGGGGGGGAGAGAGAGATAGAGATAGCAGGCACACAAGACAGACAGAAAGAGAGGGAATGCAGCAAAAGTGAATGTGCTTCATCCCTTAGAGGAGGACAAGGACTACACACAGGAGTAAGGGAAGGGTGCTAAGTCAGAGCACTACAACCTATCTAGGTATCACACTCTTCTTCAGCCTGTCAGTGTGGCTGAGACAGTTAGAGAAAGGCAGAGAGTGAGAGAGCATTTACAAGAGACTACCAGAGGAGGAGAGGTAGATATAGAGAAAAAGAGAGAGCAAGAGAGACTGAAAGACAAAAAAGAGAGCAGTGAGAGAGCAATGGAGAAAGAGAGAGAGAGAAAGAGAGCAGTGAGAGAGAGAGAGGGAGAGAAAGAGAGAGAGGCAGAAGCACTTAGCAGCAGCTTGACATGTCTTTGTTCAGACCCAGTGCTGCAGTATGCTGCAGTGCAGATGATGTCATCCCCACCTGCTGCCTGCTGCTCAGAATGCGATGCACGTACACTGCAGAGGGAGGAGGGGGCCCAGGGCTAAAGTGGGGGGAGGAGAATACCAGCCATCAGCCAATGGCAGCCTCACTAGCGCTGTGATGTCAGGAAGCGCCCACCCACTTCCATCTTTCCCCGCCATAATAGCCAGCTATGAGTGAGTGAGTGAGTGCTATACCAGACACATGCTGGAGCCACCTAGCCAAAATCACCACCAGTCAGGCACATGTATACTCCATGTCACCGCAGAATCTCTCCACCCGGCACTTCAGCCAAGTGAGCTCCAATTCAGCTGCTACAGAGATGGGTGGGTTTGATTGAATGATTTATTCTCTTGGTATGGGCAATAGGCTGTATTACATAACATGAGCCTACACTGAAGAGACAGCGTGAGTCCATGATGTTCCTCTACATCATGGGAACGCAGAGGGAAATGAGCTCGAAGTGGCAGCAGAAAAACATCCAGCAAGCCAGCGTCCCTCTCTCGCCATCCAGTGCTGCCCTTCTCTGTGTTTGACTTTTAATTTGAAGCAAATCAAATGAATGCCCCTGTCCCCAGCTGATCTTCTCTGCCATGTCACCTCTGTCAGTCACACACACGGGCGGGCGCGTAGGGGACAGGAGAGGGGGGTGGGGCGCGAGCCATCTGCTGCCTCCCCCGTGAGGAGACACTTCAGAAGCGGAGCAGGGACCCGGTCAAAGCCTCACATTTCTCCAGCGGCCCGTCCTTCTTCTTCTCTTTCCTCCTCCTCTTCTTCCTCTTCCTGCTGGCCCCTCAGCGGGCCTCCCAGCGCCACTGCGGTGGGTCTGTGATCACGACTCTTTAAACGGCCAGAGTTCTGTCCAGAGAACGCTTCTTTGGTGTCTGTCTGTCTGTCTGTCGGGAGAGCTGGACACATCCGGAAAGATGCCCAGTAGCTGAACTGTGCCCACAGAGGCACAAAGTTTTCAACTTTCAAACTATGCAGGAGGTGGAGCATGACAGCCTTGGTGTGAGTGGAGAAGGCAGACTAATGGCACGTGCTAAATGCTAAATACTAACAAACACATACTCAAAATGCACACCTAATTCACACACAGACACAATCACACACATAGTACACTCTCACACATGCATATAAATCACACAGCTATGCTGTATATGTCTACAAACATAGACACACGCACACACTCATATGAACATAATAATACACATATAAGCGTACTCATATATGCTCACAGAAATGCATACACACACACTCAGCAGTCCTGTGATGCTCATTAAAAAAGCAGGTTAGTGGACTTCCCCAACCAGCCTACAGAGACAGCCTACAGAGACCTTCTGCCTCTGCCTCATTACAGAGCATTTCATTAACCCTCTGTGTGTGGACACTGGCCCTTAAATATATAGCGGCGTGTAATCCACACTGTTTGTCAAGTCATTCCCTTTAATCCCTGGATCACCAGCACACTTTTGTGTGTGCGCTTCTGCACATGAGAGCCCTCCAATGGGAGCGATTTAGCACAGCCCCGGTGCCAAGAGGGAAAAGATTTACTCAGCACAGACGGTATTTACACACAGACACACACACACACACACTATCATACACACACACACACACACACACACACATACACTCGCACAATCACACTATCACACACACACACACAACCTCACAGTCAGACAATCTCACAAACACACACATAACCTCACACTCAGACAATCACACACACACACACACTTACGCTACATTCACACACTTATCTAAGTCAACAAGGAGATTACGTTTCAAATGCTCCAACAGATGGTGGAGGTTAAGGGTCACGATTTGGTCACTTCTTATAACAAGGTTGACAAACATATGCTAGTCTCTGGACGCAACACACCAACCTCTAGCAGCCTGAAGAGGACTGCTAACTGCATTAGGTGACATCTCACACTGTTTTTACAAACAAATCTGAGAGAAATTAAATGTCAATTTCCATCTTAACTCAATGGTACAAAATCCGACCCGGTGTAAACATCCCCCTCTCCGCAGTAAGTGTGTTGTGCAGTGTTGGGTAAAGCGGCGCGCGCGGCGAGGCTAAACGGCTGTGTCAGCTCTAATCATCCACCATCAAACATCACAGGAGCTCCATTTCCAATATGATGGGACTTATTAAAACCGGGAATCGATGGGAAACGGCAGGCGGTCCTCCTGTGCCAAGGTCCATTATCGTACCCTCTGAGATCAGAGAGGACACTGGGATGTTCTCAGGCATGGTAAGAGAGACGTCTCTCCTCTCCTCTCCTCTGCCCTCCCTGATACAGCTGTCTGATGATTATCTCCTTCCTCCATCTTTCACCCTGCTGGTTAACTGGGTGGAGAGGTGAAGGGGTGGGATGATGGATGTAAAAGCCAAGTGGTCACACTGCCCCCCCCCCATCCCCATCTCCATCTGTCACCACCCATTGACCTGCCACCCATGGGTGCCCACCCCCCATTCCAAACACACACACACACACACACACAGAGTGGTGACACAGGCTGGTATTAGAGGGGTGGGCAGGGGGGAGACAAGGCCCTGGCTCTTTGGCAGGGGCCCATGCAGCTGGGGCCAGGCTGAACCATCTGCACTCGTCTGCCTGCCCACACACATGCACACACACACACACGCACAACACACAGAGACACACACATACACACTCACAACATCAGTGGCTCACCCTTTCACCAGGGAAGCATCCTCTCAAGCACTCCATCTTAAGTCCTCGACATGACCCTACACTGAGGCCTCAGCAAGGCCTCGCCTAAGCTTAAAGACCCAGAGCATCTTTACTATGAAAAAGCCTGTATGATGTAGAGTGAAAAAATTAAATGAGCCTTTGACTTCTACCAAGTGGTTTTCCACAGCATTTGAGACCACACACACATGCCCTACGGGCGGTTAAAAGGTAATGTTTATTACAGCGGGCAATTGCTCCTGTGGGTCAACAGCACCGAGGCAGTCAGCATTGATTGTGGCTCACTGCTCCTTCTCTGCCTGGGCCAAGTATCAACTCAAGCGAAGGCTGTCCGTGGACAATGAAGTCTTTCTTAGTGCCCTATCCAATTTAACATGACCCCATCGTTTAGAGAGCCAATAAACTATAGTCTGTTCAACAGCTCGAAAAATAATCTATGTTGCAAGTTGATTTCTGGTGTGTTTTACATCAGTTCAGCACCCATACAGATGCACAGACAGTGAACTACATTTAGATACAGTAAGGGAGACTTTCCCCCATATTACAGTCTGCTTTAGCATGGCATTTCTGGCAGCACAGCAAGACGCCCAACAAGCCATTCTGGTTCCACAACAGGGACAATTAAAGAGAACTGAGTCTAGACTTCCAGACCGCCTGAAGCTAGGGCTGCACACACACACTGCAAATATCAACAGTCCTACGCTGCACATTTCAGGTGCTCAGAGCAGGCCAGTGCTAACGGAGTTTAACTGCTGGAGGTCTCCCTGATAAAGAGGAATGTGGAGCACGTACGACTTTGGATGGGATCCATTAGAATGGTTATGAATAGCAAACGCACATGTTGAAGTGTTTATATGAACATGCAGAAATACACACACACACACACACACACACACACACACACACACACAGACACACACACATACACACAGCACATGCATAAATAAACAGATGGACACACACTTACATATCTTCATACATACCCGCCTGCACACATGCACCCATTTACACACACACACACACACACACACACACACACACACACACGGGTACAAACAAATACAGATGTTTAAACACATACACAGCCACACACACAAACACACACTCTTTCACATCTCCCACTTCCAAGCAGCTAATGCTATGTGAGTACTGCAGGCAAGGTCACCTGCGAGGGAGCCAGGTTAGCATGCATCTGACCTCCCTGCCAGCCCTCTAACCAGCTCTGCAGGGAGAAGGCATTTCCATTTCTGAATCGTGACTTGGGAGGCATATCGGACTCAAGGCTCACCTGTGCATGCCTGTGGCTCCCGAGACGGAGACAGAGAGGAGAGGAGAGGATGGTAGAGGAGAGGAGAGGAAGGGGCCATGTGCAGAGCCAGGTTTCTCTACTCACCAGCTGAGAGAACTGCTAACGACTAGCGTCACACCTCCCTCCTGATATCTGCTTATTAGCTGCTGTCTGGTGGCATCTGCTGTCACGGAGCCCATCTCCCAAGTACTGAGCAGACAGGAGCGCACACAGCTGCCCAGGGAAGGAGCATGGCTTATGTGTTAAGTGTCTGCTGCCAGACAAATGAATGAGCTTTGTGGGGGAGGAAAACACAGTGTGCAGATACTTGTTATTTGTCCTGTTTTACTATTACATGTGGCCAGTGCCTGAGTCCAACTGGAGCTGGATGTGCTCAACCTGTGTTGTTTTTCTATGGGTTCAGCCCTAAACTATATCTTTGAAGGAGGGAAGTTCATGCAGGCAGACAGGAAGATGTCATACGTTTATGTAGGAACAGATCTCATCACTGAGCAATGTTAAGCAGACGTGAGAGGGTCAATGACTGCTTATAAACATTGTGTTCATAAACAAAAACAATTCTACAATTTCAACTGAATTTCTACATGAAGAATTCAAGTGACAACTCCACAAAGAGACAACCAGCCACTTCACACCCAATGCATTTTTGAAATAGCATCTTTGCATGCATCCTGAACTCCCCTCGATGTAAACTCCCGTCGCTGTTAAGTCTCTTCTGGCTTCTGGCTGGCTGCCCCTGCTCCAATTTGGGGCTCCGCACATAAACCAGGCTCCGCAAAAAAAAAAAAAAAAAAACTCAAATTAAATCAGGGCCCGGCCTCTCCTCGGCAAATCCTCCTCTAATACCCGCTCACGCAGCAACGCCCTGGTTCTGTCACCTATTTTACATCTCCAACCAGTGTTGTTTACATACATCCACACAGACTGCTTCCAAAGGGCACTTTTGGGCCCCCCCGCTGTCAGTTCCCATTCCCCAGCTCTTCTGACATCTCCCCCCCCCCCCACCCAGTCATTGGGCGCCTTGCGTCGGGGGCTGCTGCCTTATCATGCTCTTTAGGGCTGATGAGCTCCGAGGACCGAAGGCCCAGCCTCGTCTCCATCCATTTCTCCACGTCTCTGCCAATCTAGGGTCCCCTAGCTCTCTCGCTGGATTTAACACACACTGACCTCCCGTCAGAGGCCTAGCTACAGCGGAAGCTCCATGGAAGTTTGATTGTTTTTTAGGGTTTCTGGGGCACTGCGTGGAGCTGTAGCGCCGTGGCATCTGCATCAGGGCAGCTTCTGAACTAAGCTATGCATTTGACTCAGAATGGGCTTCTGTCCATACATAACAAGGAGACTAAACTGTTCTCTTGGTTACCTTTCAGCTTCAGAGCCCAACAATAATAAAAGAACAGAGGTTATGAGTCATGCACACTGGCCTTTGAATAAAAAAGATACGACACTTTCAGTCTGACTTATTCTGGTTTGCTACAGAATTCTAACATATGGCTCATGGTTAATTAATTTATAAATGCTGACAAGCCACATGATCAGTTACATCACTTCCTGGTGCTTGACTCCTCAGCAGACAATAGAGTTGTGCTGCCACCACACAAGTTTGAACAGTGTAAGGCACTAGTCTGGTGCTATGGACTATACAGCTACACCGCCAGCACAGCAGGGGAGAGCATTTAAAAGGTATATTTGTGGGCTTTAATCACTTTGCGTGGCCTAGCAGGTTAAGCTGAAGAAAGTCAAAGCCCACAAACTGTGCCATTATGTGTCTGGGCTTGAGAGAGCTCCGTCTAGTTTCCCACAGGAGCCTGGGTGGCATGCAGAGAGCATGTAACAGGGCCACACGCCTCTAGTCCTGCACAGCCTGACCTTCGGTCCACCTCCCCCTTCAGAGTGACCTTGCACTGGTCTTTAGCAGACCAAAGTGCACAGTGTAAAAAAGTATAGAGCAAAAAAAACAATGTGTCCTGTATTTAATTCATGATTAAATCTCTTGGCAAAACCTAAAAGATTGTACACCAGAAGTTTCTGACAACAAAGTACACTTGACAAGAAAATCCCTTTGTCAGCACAGGTCAAGGGCAATATAAAGAAACCTATCAACAGGTTGCTGGATACACCGATATTTGAAATAAGGCAATGTCTTTACAAGATAAATTTACTCAAAACAAACATTTTTTTTACTTCTAGGTCAGTAACCAAGTCTCTCAGGCCCTGGCTTGTCGGCATGCAACAACACAGTCAGCGATCGTCGCGTCGTGTCACATGGTCCTGAAAACTAAAGAACGACTGATTGAAATGAGCTCAGATTAATCATAGATTTCCTCTCCACAAAAAAATATTCTCTGCAGAGATCAACTACCTCAAAAGCTGTGACATAGCAGAGGTGTGCAAAGCCCATGTAGTTGTGTAACCTCTGCCAAGACAATCACGTTGTCTGCGCGAGGGGACAAAGCTTGTAGCTTGGCGTCAATCCAGAGTTTGTATTAATTCTGTTATTCCAGTTAAGGTGAATTCCCACAGAGAGATCGGTTTAGACAGAAAACAACGTACTTAATCTCCAACGATTGGGAGAGCATCATTATTCATGGAAATCAGTGGAAAGGCTTTGGTTTGTGAGCGTTATCTTTACTATTATCAGTATCCTAGATACAAAACTTGACAATGTCACACTTCTCATACTGGGGCAGTTTATGGAATTACATTTATATTCCACAAGGATCTCTTAATAACTGTTGATAACTGTGGGACCACTTTTTCTGTTTTACAGATAAAAAATATTTTCAGCAATAAAGCCTCAGCCAAGGCACGTGGATGCAGTTTAATTTCGGTGGTAAACATTATTTTAATGTGTTTAACAACTTTGCTTTTATAAGGCGCTTGCTTCGGGGTTCCGTGTGTTTACGTGTATCACATTGACACTGTTAAAAGAACTTGATACAGCCCAAATGTGCCATAATTACAGTGCGTTGGACACTGCATGGCTTAAATACAAGGAAAAAAGCTGTAGCGGCAGCTCCACCGTGCACAATACAAGTGGCTTTGGTTGTAAACTAAATGCACGTTTCTCTAAAACCGTTGAACTATAAAACAGAAAAGTAAAACCAAAATAAAAGTATAACACCACGAGATATTTCACAACAAGTAGGCTACGCCGTGGACCACTGATTGAACTGCACAGAGAACTTAGTCCTCCACTGTAAATTGATGCAAATGAGATCCCAGGTCTGTAGTAGCCGTGTACGCAACTTCCCCAGTCAGTCACCGGCAGATAACACACACATGCACACTGATAATATTTGTTTAAACATATCCAACCTTCTAGTTCATTGTCCATGAGTAGACTCCCCTTGCAAAGCAAACGGTCCCCTTATCTTTAGCAAAAGCAGATGTCATTCATCGGCATCCTGACCAATGTCCCAACTGCTGCATCTCACTCATGCAATTTCTCCACACTATCGTAGCGCTAAATGACGTGGTGAACGCAATAATGAATCCGCGGAGAGCTACAAGCTAAACTGCGGGCACAACAATGGTACAAAAGTGCAGAAGCGACGTGCAGGAGAAGACAGAAATATTAAGCCCGCTCACTTGTACTCCCGTGGCTCACTCCCCTCCACTTCTCTCTATCCCCCTCCCCCTCCACCACTCTGCCCCCCGCTAGCCTGCAGTAAAAGGAAAAAATCCCGCCACGAGTAGACGGCGGTGCGCACGTGCCGCAGGTAAACAGACGCCCTAGTTTTTCCACCAGCCATCGCGCCTTTAAAAGCTTGCGCCCCTTGGCGCTCTCATTACTATTAACAATTTGCTGTTAAGTGTTTTTGATATTCTAATCGTCGATCCCATGGAGCAGAGGTGGGTAAATTCATTTAATTTCAACTTGAGCTCTTCTGTCGTCGTGCAAATGCATTTCAGTTAATAAAATAAATGTCTGTGCGGTGGAGAAAACGACACGTTGATGCGTAAATGCACCAAAACATCGTTTTCCCCGGTCAACATCAATGTCGAGACGCTTGCTTTGTCAACATGACTAGGCTACTCGTTACAGTGTTTATCAAACACACCCACTGCACTGTGACACCGCATGCAGAACTCCAGTTGTTCTAATTTGTAGGTTTGAAATTACGATTTCACAACATAGCGTGATATTCATATTGGACTTTAATGCTCCACGCAATCGTTTACGTCTAAGTAATCTACAGTGTTTTACGTGGAGCCTCAGTAATATGTACTGCCTGTGTGGACAATGAATCAAACCACGGTTACATCGCGAGGCAACTCTGTTACCTCTGCCATTTTTTTTGTCCTGCCCGTGGCTCCCTACCTGCAGTGCTGCAGAGAAAAAAAAGCGCCCCCTCCCCCATTCTGCATTATGACAAATCAAGCCGGGCAGCTGTGCCATTAGCACATCATAGCATACTCCCGGGCAAGAAGACGGTTAGCTGAGGAATATGCTCTCGAAAGAGAGGTATAAGTGGACCGCAACTAGTAGCCTGTTTAGAGGAAACCATCCTCACGTCGCAGTATTCGTTCAGCGTTATGCTTTTTATGTATCCACGATGATAAAGCGCAGTGGAGTAATTTGGAATGACCCACGGACAGCGCATTATTTGAACAAAGCAACACTTCAATAATAATGATAAATTACCACCAGTCACGGTCAATATCATTTTTCTTTTGTCAGGGAGTTAGTTCCAAAGATGTGAAGGATCGTTCATAGATCCGTCAGTTATACATCACAGGAAAAAGGAAAATCACCACTGTTTTCTTGTAAGTGTCACCTACAATGTAACTGTTCAAGGATAAAGTTACATATTGTTAGTTCATGCATGATACTGTCTATTCATTGATGCTTACAAGTTTTTGCATTAGTCTACCATGAGTCTACCTTTATAATTGCTGTGTCTATTCTAGGTGACCACTCAGTGGCAAATAAATGTTAACCGTGTTAAACACACACAACACAGTGCACAATGCCTAGACTAAATGTTGTTTCACAATTCCCATTACTATTAATTCATTTAGCTTTCTGGTTCAGGACCTTTCATAAACAGACTGAACTAGACATGAACTTCTTTTCTTGTTCCAAGTGCTCCTACTCAATGGTCTGCTGATTTTCAACAGAGTAAGACTACAACAGCTGAAACAGCAGGAACCAACACCAAACAGGAAACAAATGCAGCCAAATGTGAGATTTCTGATAATAGTCATGCAAGAAGGCTATAACTTGAATAAATCAACCTGTGTTGATAAACAAAATGCAACACAATGCAAGACCAGCAGCAAAGAGAAGGACAACGGCATAGCCTTCAAGTAGTGTCCGATTTCACCCTGAAAATGAAAATAAGAGAACCTAGAGGGTGGCCATATCAATCCACTCCAAACGCTCTGCAGTGGCCCCCCTGATAGGAGACTCGGCCGAAAGGCTTTATCAGAAGGCTGTGCATCAGGAAGTCAACATCCAAGAGTGTTTGTCCTTAGGCTCTAGAGTTACTTGAGTATGTAAATACATGTCTAAGTGTTTGTTTTTAAGTGTGTGTGTAGGGGAGGGTTACATAAGTGCTTCTGTACACATGTGTGGTGTATGCGCTTGTTTACATTCAAGTGTATTCACAGGCCTTTTTTGCGTGAATCTGAGTGTGTGTGTGTGTGTGTGCATGGACCGCAGAACACATTTCAAACTGGTCAGGCCAATCAGCACCCGACCCCCGCTCTCTCCGTAAAATCTGTTGTCTTCCATTACAAAAGGAAGCAGTGTAGGACATGTGTGGCTACCCATGGATTCAAATGTTTGATGTTCAAAAGTAGATAGGGCCTGGACCCCACTGGCCCTACCGGCTCTACAGTCCATATATATGTGTGTGTGTTTATGTGTGTGTGCGTGCACGCATTTGTGTGAATGTGTGTGTGTGTGTGTGAATATGTGTGTGCGTGCACGCATTTGTGTGAGTGAGTGTGTGTGTGTGTGTGAATATGTGTGTGCGTGCACGCATTTGTGTGAATGTGTGTGTGTGTGTGTGTGTGTGCACATGTGTGTGAATGTGTACACGTGCATGTGTGTGTGTGTGCGCGTGCATGTGATTTGTGTGTGTGTGTGTGAATGGAGCAGCTGAAGTAGTGGTGCTGTATGAATGGCAGAGGAAGCCACGTCGTCACCACACACACACACACACACTTTTCCTCCCTCCCCCTCCTCTGCCTCCAGGGCTGTCTGCATTGCAGCTGTCCCTTCGCCGAGCGCCTCAGCCATGCCCTAGTTTATCCTGTCAATGCACACTGCACCAACAAACGCTCCCCACCTCCACAGACAAACACCATCAAGAAGAGCAGTGCACTCCTCTCCTCTCCTCTACCAATCCTCTCCTCCTCCACTTCTCTCTCAGCTGACTGATGCTCACACCATCCAGCCATGAAAACACAAACATTTGTTCTGCTTCGCACTTTTCCCCCTCCCTACACACACACACACAAACACAGTCATTCTCTCATTGCAGTAGTAACATGTTACCAATGAGTATCCATGTGTCTCCTCTTGTCCTCCCTGTGATGGAGTGCCTGGGCCCTCGACCCCTGTTCACTCCTAATGTAAGTTTGCATGTTGACTCCCCGTAGTAATGCATCTCTCTTACTGTCTCTCTCACTGAGCGATGATCTGTCCACTTCCTGCGGGCAGCCACTGAAGAACCCACCATTGCTCTCCAGTGTGTCACTCCCCCTGCTCTATCCCCACTCTTCCACTACACTGCTCTTTGAAACTTCGGGACCTTTCAATCTGGGCAAATGTAATGTCATTGGGAAGGATTCCTGCAGAGATACACCTGTGTTTACCCCAGTAACTATAAAGAAAGTGTAGAAAAATACTGTTTATACAGTCAGTATTTGACCGGCCTCTTCTTCCCGTCTCTAATGTAGCACCCCATTACGTGCCTGTAGTCGACTGGCCTACTGTGTGGTGCTGGAGTGGGCACTCAGAGGAGAGCGTCTCCCTTCCATAATTGATTACAGGCACTGAATTGGGTGCTATGTAGGATTTCAATATACAGCTGTTTTGCGGTTGCCGGTTTTAGCGTTCTAACCTCAGAACTGGACCTATGAATAATTTGGACCCTAAAAATAGGGTCCAGGTTGAAAGATCTTGAAGTTTCCCTTTAATGCCTCATCAGCTGATCAATGCAGGCAGGCAGACTATAGCCCCCATGGCTGGATGTAAGGTTAGCGTGTAGTGTGTCATCACACTGTCCATGTGATGTGGCGTAGGTTTTTTTTTCTCCATGTTTGATGTGCGGTGACACCGGAGCCTCTGTTCTGCCGGGATGTCCAGCAGTGGAACATGCGTGGTGGCTTGTGTTCGATCTAGGCTGGGGCTTTGCCACTGTAAATCCCTGCCGTGATGGGATGATCTAGGAATAAGCTGTTGGGCTATGTGAGGTTAATACAGACGGATGACACCACAGTGAGCAATGCTGCTGGTACCTTCAGTGGCTGTGAGCGAAACAAGACACTATATCCCACATGAAGGGTGGGAGATGAGACATAGACAGATGCCAGACACTTAGATGGATTAAAATTGCAATCACATTTGTCAGTTAAAAAAAAAAAGAATATAATCCAGGAGCAATTCATATGAGAACAGCTGATAGGCAGTTAACAAATAGTCTGAGAACTTAAACCATCACAGAACATATGTAAAGCAATCATCTCCAAGATGTGAAAGCCCTGCTGACAAACCTGTGAGAAAACAATGTTTGTACTTCATTGTGTAAGAGCATATATAACGTGTGTAGGTACATTTAACACATTCCAGCATGCCATATTACCAAAACTGACAGTCCTCTTTGCAGATGGTGAGGGCTATTTAATCTGGTTCTTTTAAATAATCGTATGTGTTCTTGGTATGTAATCCATAACTACGTCACTATAGTCCCCCCTTTACATTCTCTCTGTTTGCCTCACTGGACACATAATGCACATGGCTTATGTGGCAAATGCAAAATAGTTTTGGCAGTTATGTTCAGAACAGTGGTCTCAACCTAAAAAAGATACTGAAAAATCGTAGGAACAGTACATGGCAATGACAAACCATATGTCTGTTCAGAGTTAACAGACACTGAGAGATGAGCATATGAAATAAGTGCACTCTGACTGCAGGTGTCCACTGCAGGTCCTATGAGAAGCTTATGTAAAGATCCACACTGGAGGTCAGCAGGCACGGAAGTGAAGCTCGCTCTGCAGCCACCGTCCCTGAACCTTTCCCTCAGACAACATCAAACAACAAACCCCAATCCATCCTCTTATGACCCTTTGCAGCCACCGTCCCTGAGCATCTCCTGACCACATCAAATGGTCAAAGAAACAAAGAATCCCAATCTATCCTCAGACGGTCTCTTTCTAACCTCAGATTAAAGCAGACGAGTTGCAGGGGGGAAAAGCAAAAACACTTCAAAGCTGCCCCTAAGATGTTGCTCTCAAATCCCTCCATCTATTTAACTAGCTTGCTATTAACAAACTCTCTGATGCTGACCCTGCCCATCAAAACCCTTTCAACCCTGATCAATTGGTCTAGCACTTAACATTAGATCTGTCATAGTCCAACTTTTGCCCTCTGTGAAAAGTCCTGAGATTTGAATCCAACATTATGTTTAATTTCCTTGGCAATGCTGCAATAGGCTTATTACAGTAACACCAGAGTGAACTGAAATATTAAACTCTCTTGCCCTCTAGTGGTTATTTTATGTTGCACATCCAGAGAATGAGACGGGAGAGAAAGCAAGAGGAAGATTGATTGACAAATAGATAGATAGATAGAGAAAGAGGGGAAAAGGAGACACCAAAACAGCGGAGAGAGAGAGAAACCAGCAGAAGTCCTACCGTCCAGAGAGAGCCAGTCGTGCTGAGAGGAGGGCAGTGAGGGCAGGGCCCGGGCCTTGTACTCGAACACCACGGAGTTGGAGATGATCTGGGTACTGGCAGCCACCTGCAGGGTCACCAGGCCGGTGTCGTGTGCTGTGCAGGGGGACAGAGGGGAACAGAGTTAGGGCCTGCAGGGGGAACATGTGTCCATGGAAGACCTCCAGCAATGATACAGCTGCTCAGAGGAGCTGGCAGCACAGGTGAGAGTCTCGACGCATCAGATATGGAGCGAAATGCGAAACTTCAATAAAATCATCATTTTTGGGGGTGGAATTTCTTTTTCCTTTCAAATGTTTGAGTTGTGACTGACCTGCTTGACTTTTTTGAGTAAATAGAAAATGAAACTTTATGCAATGTGTCAAGGGCATTTCATTTCATCATACACAACTATGCTATGCTTATACAATTGTTAAATACCTCTATTTGTATTGCAACATATTGAATATCAAAATAGTGTAACTAATACCTAAATAAGTCTTGTCATTTAATGAATGCATCTTAGCCTGCATTAGTATGCTTCACAATCAACAAATACCATGTATGGCCATTGCCCTACCCTGAAGAAATGACAATTCATAGCACAACACAATCTGCATACAGTATTCAATTATTCATTCAAACTGGTTCCTGTTTGATTTTATAATATAATTTTCAAAATTATTTCCTATCATCCTTAGATCTCTTAATTAAGCCATGATTAACTCAAATTATTATTTTGTTAACTGGAAATTGTTATCATTATAACTCAACGACTAACAAGCTATTGCATTAGTTCATGATTTGCACAATATTATAGGCTCATTATTAGATTTGTTGCATTATTTGATTTTGTAAGACACCATTCACTATTATTATCAGATGTTATTAGATAAGGGGGAGCTCAACTTCATACCTACTATTTAGTTTGGTAAACTCTATTTAAGGAGGCAAACACAGCCCTACAATAGCGCTTGGATGCACTGATATTAGTAAGAGTGATCATTTGAGTGATAGTACTGACATGTTATAGGAACTACGACTGAAATGTGTGAGATGACAGAGTGAGTATGCATGTATGACTGTAAGCATGAGTGTGACATAGATTTGTGAATGTGAATTTGCATATGTATTGACTGAGTATATAAGTAGAATGCCTGTCAGTAAAATTGTGAAAAAGACTGTAAAGTAGAATGTGAATATGTGTTTAATCACTGAGTGTTTGAAGCTATATCACCATAGGTATAAGTGTGTGTGTGATTGTGAGTTTAATATCAAGACTGTAAGCAGAAAATAACAATAGACAGATGGGTAGAATGCAAGGAGTAGTGTATACTAGAGTATGACAGTAACCATGACTGAGAGGAGTAGTGTATACTAGAGTATGACAGTAACCATGACTGAGAGGAGTAGTGTATACTAGAGTATGACAGTAACCATGACTGAGAGGAGTAGTGTATACTAGAGTATGACAGTAACCATGACTGAGAGGAGTATGATTGTGTGAAAGACTGAATATAGTTAGATAGATATATAGATAAATAGATTGATACATAAATAAATAGATAGATAGATAAATAGATAGACAGATACATAGATAAATAGATAGATAGATAGAAAGATAAATAGACAGATACAGAGATTGTCAGATAAATAGATAGATACATAAAAAGACAGATAAATAGATGTATCCATAGATAGATTGACTGGTATGAGTGAGACAGGTCCCTCACCAGGGCAGTAGCAGCGCAGAACCCCAGGCTGGATGAGGGAGGCCGGCACAGAGATCTGGTCAAACAGGCAGCTGTAGTTACTACTGGCCTCCTGCCATGGGCCTGTGATGAGCACCTTCACCCCTCCCTGAAGAACAAATACTCATGAGCATCAGTGTGTACACACACACACACACACGCACACACACACTCATTTCTGAGTGCATCTCTTCAATCAAACACACGCAGGTGGCTTGTCCATGACAAATAAACTCCCACTTAAACTTCTTATAAACACTCATGTTTGAGTGTACTTTCTCAATCAAGGATGCTTATGGTTTGGTTGTAACCTCTTCTGATAAACACTCACACAGGCTCAAGGACTATTTTCAGTCCTTTTCAATGTTTTACAGATTGCACTGCTGCCACCCTGTGGTGGTAAATATGAACTGCACAAACATTTTCTTTTCCTTCTGGCAAACATGGGCTGTGCTGCCCTCTGTTGGTGGTAAATTGAAACGACCGCAAGGCTGACAACTGAGATCATGCGTTCAGTACATCATATAGGCAATGTGGAGCTATATATACAGACACAGACTATCCTTAGAGTTCAACATTAAAAAAAACATCAACTGTGGCAATAAATCCATTGGTTAGTCATGAAAATTATTATTATTGTGAAGAGATTTACCTCTGGATAAGACCACTCAGGGGAGTAGTCTGTGACCATAAAGAGCCTGCCTGTGGCCTGTAGTATCCCCAGGGCCCCTTGAGCCACAGCAGCAGATACCACTTCAGCCACCTGCATGTAGGCCAGCGAGCCTGTCTCCCCAGATGCCCCTCCAGCTCCTCCACCTCCCAGAGACTGTGGGCTGCAGCAGGGCTGGAGACAGAGCTCCGAAGGGCTGTAGCTGGTGCCCCGGTTACCCCCATCCTCTTGGCCCTGAGCCTGGCCCCCACCTGAGGGTGCCTGCCCGTCCGACCCGGGTGGGCCCACCAGCTGGTGGGTGTAGAGGGCGCCTCCTGGCCCCACTGCGGTGGCTCCTCCATCCACAGAGATGAAGTCGTTGATGAGGTCGGAGAACTGGTTCCCGAAGGAGATGTCGAAGTGGTCCAGGCTGATCTCCATGCTCCCAGAGGTGCCTCCACCTGCCCCTGCTCCACTGAGGCCCTGGTGGGCAGCAACTGTGTTGTAGAGCCCCTGGACCAGGCCTGCTCCCTGGAGGAGAGGCTGCAGCTGCTGCTGCTGCTGCTGCTGGGAAGAGTTGCCGTTTGCGTTGCCAGCGTTGCCATTCCTCAAACCCTCCACCCCTCCCCCTCCACCCTCCGCATTCTGCTGCATGTAGTGCTCTGTTGCACCTCCACCCTCTCCATTGCCCCCTCCTCCACAGGCCTGAAGGTGATCCCCAGCCTTGAGTAGGCCATCTCCCCCATTCTCAGAAGCCCTGGCCTGGCCAGAGTTCACGCCGCCTTGCTGATCAAGGCCCACCACCTCCTCGTGCTCCGGCCCCAGTACTGGGAAGCCTCCCTGGTACTGCAGCAGCTGGAGGGAGCCGGCTTGGCCTGGGCCTTCAGTAGGAGAGACCCCGTTGCAGTTGGCTCTGTGCTGACTCTGGTGGGGATGGTGGTGGTGGAGGTGGCCATTGCTGCCAGGGGAGTCGGTCTTCACCACCTGCAGGCCCATGTAGGAGCCATCATGGGAGTTGTGCTCCATCAAATGGCTTTTCTGCCCCGAGTTGGATCTACCCTGTTGGGCTTGGCTGGTCTGGGGCGCCTCCTGCAGGAAGAAGCTGGGTGAGCGGCTCTGGTGGGCCATGTGGTGGCTGGACATGGCCTGGACGTAGCCCACAGACGTGGCCACGGAGGAGGAGAAATCCTGCTTGGTGTCGATGGCACTGAAATCCATCTGCTCCAGCGTGGTGCTGGGACTCAGGCCTCCGCCAGAGGGCATCAGAGAGCCGGCAGGGGTGAGAGTGAGGGAGCCTTGGGCCGAGTTGCCCGAAGAGCAAGACACATTACCGCCACAGCTCCCCACCACCCCTACCTGGTAGCCGCTCTCTTTGGCCAGCTGCTGCTCAAAGGAGGTGTCCTCCATCTTGATGTTCTTCACCAGCGCCGGGTTGAAGATGTAGCTGGAATCGGACATGGAGGGCGAATGCTGGAGGCTGCCGTTGGAGCTCCCGGCGCGGGAGGATGAGGAAGCGCTCCCGGACGAGCCCCCGTTTACCTTCATGGCGCTGCCGCCGTACGTCTGGCCCTGCTTGGGGTTGTTGAGGAAGCAGTCCGGGTCAAAGTTCATGGCGGTCTCGGAGATCTTGATGTTGGCCGAATCGAGGCTGCTGGAGAGCACCAGCTCATCACCACCTCCCGACATCATGGAGAGACCGTCTGAACCACCACCCGCTCCTCCGCTCCCGTCCGGCCCTGCTCCCCCCGGGAAGGCAAACTTGTGGCCGTCGGAGGCCACCCCCAGCACCATGCCGTGAGACGCGTCGGGCCCCATGATGTGGGCGTTGGGCCCGGTGGTGGGGGACATGCTGTAGACGGGATCGCCTGTCACCTCTGACATGAAAACACTCTGGGAGAGCCCCCCCATGACGGACGCCACGTGACCCATCCCAGCCACGACGGGGCTGTCGGCCATGTCCGGCTCGCTGTTCAGGCCGCTGCTGATGGACACCGGAGAGTTCTGCGTCGTGTCCGGAACCTCCACCTGGTTGGTGGACGACACCTCCGTGCTGTTCTGGTGCAGGAGCACCGGCTTGTGGACTTTGCCATTGCGCTTCTCGCGGGCGCCCCCTCCTGTGCCCCCTGCGGAGCTCTTGCCCGCGTGGCTGTGCTCGGTCTTGCCCTCGGACACGTCGCTGTTCTGGAGCTCCGAGTGGGCGCTGCTGTAGCCGCCCGAGCGCGCGTCCACTTTGGGCGAGATGATGCGGTGCTTGGCACTGTTGCACTTGTGGTGCACGCTGCTGCCTGCACCTGTTAGACCGATGAACAACACACACACACACACACACACACACACACACACATTCGACAGAGAGAGAGAGAGAGAGAGAGAGAGAGAGAGAGAGAGAGAGAGAGAGAGGAGGGGCAGAGAAGAGCACATGTCAAGAAAAAGAACAGTGCTTATATGGCCTTTAAAATTGCATTTGCCATGTACATTTACAGTCACGGTAGGAATACATGTAAGAAGAGGTACATGTGGTTTATCCTGATATAACAGTCACTAATATATATTTGTAAAGGTTGTTCTGATATAACAGTCACTAATATATATTTGTAAAGGTTGTCCTGATATAACAGTCACTATTATATATTTGTAAAGGTTGTCCTGATATAACAGTCACTCATATTATTTGTAAAGGTTGACCTGATATGTCAGTAATATATATTTGTAAAGGTTGACATTTTTTATTCTGTTTGTTTTGTTTGTCTTGCTGAAGAGTGGAGTATCTAATTTGATTTACCACTTCAGTTCTAACACAACATACAATCAAAAAGCAGCAGAAAATAAATGTTGTATCAATATTAAACCACTATGGCACAATCTGAAAGGGTATAGGGTCTAAAGACATGAAAAATGAAATACACAGAACTCCACTTTGAATTGTAAAAAAGATTTGTGTGATAGTATGATTGAACATATGTGGTTGGTATGGATTTTTGCCTGGGAGAAACTGTAAAATGCTTTGTTTGGAATTTGAGAGCAAAGTGTTTGCTGCACTCAATCATACCCAAGTCCAATAATCTTAACCTGGGGAGGAATACGTCAGCCGCCAAGCCATAATTACAGACAGAGGATACTGCTGCCCAAGATGCTTAAGTAACGGAGAACCAAGAAAAGCCACAACTGGTGGAATGCTGTATATGAAAGTTTTTTGTTGCAACTCAGCATTATTCTAATCTATTCACTCAAGGACACTTCGGGAATGGGAACTACATCGCTTGGAATGCTTATCCGGGTTGAACTAACCAGCAACACACACGCCACATGAACCTCAATTCATCATACCTCTAAAAATATTCTCTGCTGTACAAATTGCAGTTTTATTCACTCTAGCAGGTGTTAAATAATACTGTAATAATTAAGCAGTGTGCTGTATGTAGTATATTTTTTGTGTTAGCTTAGTTTAGTTTCTAGCGGTTATTTCTATTGTACATAGACAGAAACACTGGATGCAGAAGAGAAATGAGATGACATCATGGCTTCAATGATGATTATGCTAGTGAAAAAAGACTCAGTTGCCATGGCAAACGTGGCAAGCAAGCTTGCAAATAAACCCCGACTAGTAGTTGCCTTTATGTGACAGACGTTTGACTATATCTATTGAGCGGCTCTAATGGATTATTCTGGAACATGACAGAAGGCAAGGATCTGACAGTTCTAGAACATTCCTATACATTTCTGCTCTCTCTTTAGCCCTCTGGTTTTCCTCACCTCCTTTCCCTCTCACATCTTTCTCTCTTTCTGGCTATACCTCCATTTCTCTTCCCTTTGTTTCTTATGCATGCATTTATTCTGTATCTGCCTCCCTTTTCCAACCCCCCATATTATCCTCTGTCTTTCTCTCTCTCTCTCTCCTTCTCTCTCTGTCTCTCTCTCTCTCCTGGCCTCCGGTCTGCCTCTAGCCCTTACCCAGGGTTCCTGTACAGAGGCAGTTGTGGGTCCGGGGCGTTGGCTTGGTCTGGTGGCTGTCCAGTATCTGCTGCACCAGCTGTTCCACTGAGAAGCCTGAGCTGCTGCTCCCATTGCTGCAAGTCCACTTGATGCCATGAACTGCCGGAAGAGACACAGGAGACACAGACGTCAGACGTCAGCAGTGGCACAGCCAAGCCAGCCAAGCCAGCCCCCCCCCCCACCAAATAAAACCACACTGCTCGCCAACCCCAGGCTCCAAAGCCCCACCCTCCTACCTGACCTGTCTCTGCCTAATCTGTTACCATGGTTTTAGACAGACAGACGCTTTCTTCACTGTCAGTGGCCGCTTGCACTGGTTCCAGCTGCTCACATCTCCTCTCTCTCTGCTGGATTTGGTGGCAGCTTTGGAAGGGGGGAAAGGGGGGGGCACAGCCCACCTCCACACCCTTATACCACTGGCCCTACACCCCAAACAATATCAATGTCAAAGCAAACATGTTCACATATGCCAGCCCCCCACCCATGGCCCTGAAACAAAACGTATGGCCCTTTCAACATTAAAAACTGCCCCCTGCTGGACATACTGTAGAAGTGCCACTTCTGCAAAAGCACATGAGGTCAGATGTGAGTGCAGCTACACAGAGAGTGCAGAACAGCTGGACCTGACCTGAAGGCCATCACGTGACACCTCTTTAGTTCACACGTGTCAACTGTGAAGGTGACCTTGGCCTGAGAGCTGGGCTGAGATCACAGGGATGATACAAAAAAGAGACTGAAACTGCTGCTTGTCTTTTCTTTGGAACTAACTGTGAGAGTGAGGTGTGTGTGTGTGTGTGTGTATGAGTTTGTGTATATGTGTGTGAGTCTCTGTGTCTGTGTGTGTGGGTTTGTGTGTGTGTGTGTGTGTGTGTGTGTGAGTTTGGGTATACGTGTGTAAGTGTGTGTGTGTGCGTGTGAAATCGTCTATATGCGTGTGTGTGTGTGTGTGTGAGTTTGTGTGTATGCGTGTGAGGGTGTGTATCTGAAATGTGTGTGTGTGTGTGTGAGTGTGCATTTGTGTATATGTGTGTAGGTGTGTGTGTCTGTGTGCGTGTGTGTGTGTGAGTTTGTGTGTATGTGTGTGAGGGTGTGTGTCTGAAATGTGTGTGTGTGTGTCACGTCTCACTGTTAATACCCTATCCTGTTTCAGGTGCAGCTCTTCTCAAAGCTAATACCAAAGCTTATGGTATTACAGCAGCAGTCGTCACACAGCTGCTGCTGCTGATGCTGATGCTGCTGCTGAACGCCAATTTCTCCAAAGAATGTGAAAAATGAAAGAAAGAAACTATTCCAGGGAGCGGAGCATATTTAGAATATCAAACTAAATCAAGGCAGCTTTAATAGGGCCTCCACACGCCTCACTACCTCCTCTAGGAGAATGGGTGAGAGAAAGAGAGAGATGAAGAGGGGGAGAGAGAGAGATAAGAATAGGAGTGGGGCAGAGAGAGATGGAAACTGAAAAAAAGAGCAGAGAAACATACATATAGACAGAGAGAGAGCGAGAGAAAGACAGAGGGAGAGAGAGAGAGCGAGAGAAAGACAGAAAGAGAGAGAGAGAGAGAGAAGCCACAGAAAGGGGAAAGAAAGGAATGAGACTCCGAGAGGGATGGCGTGAAAGTGAGAGTGACAGACAGCGTTTGAGACAGACAGTGTTTGAGACAGACAGCGTTTAAGACAGACAGACAGCGTTTGAGACAGACAGACAGCGTTTGAGACAGCGGCAGACGAAGAGACAAAGTGAGACGGCTTAAACTTTCTCCCCATTTGCAGACAGACACACAATAGGCCCTCACAACAGTTGTCACACACTCAGTGGGGTGTGGGGGGGGGGGGGACGACACTCCAGCAGCTCACAGCAGCCTCTGCTTGGCTGCATACGCACACACACACGCAAACACAGACACACACCCACAAACACACACAGACACACACAAATGTTCACACAATATGTCAATGCACATTGGGATGTCTCAGCCATGATCTTGCAAAACAAATCAATCGCAGACAGGTGTGTGTACCTGTATCTGTGTGAGTGTCCGTATATGTTTGTTGTATGTTTGTGTGTGTGTGTGAGTGTGTTTTAGGTATGCAACCGTGCATGTGAGTATGTCTGTCTGTATGAGGAAGTCCATCTATATCTGTACTTGTGTGTGTGTCAGGGTATGTATGCCTGTGTGAGACTGTCCATGTGATTGTGTCTGTGTAAGAGAGTGCATTTATAATTTTGATTTTGTGTGTGAGAACGTGTGGTTTTGTATTTGTGTGAGCATGAATATGTGTGTAAATATGAGAGCGTGTATATGTGTGTGTTTGTGTCTTGAGGGTGAGGGTGTGTGAATGGGTGAGTTTCTGTATGAGAGTGTCTGAGTTTGTGTGTGTTTGTTTTTTTCGTGTATGTGCCTGTGTGTGTTCCTTTGTGTCTTAGTTAGGCTGTGCATGCATGTTTATGTGTGTGTGTGTGTGTGTGTGTGTGTGTGTGTGTGTGAGTGTGCACGTTTGTTTAGGCTAAGCCGCTTAGGCTCTCTGTCTCAGGCCCCCCCGGTGAGTGGGCACTCTGTGGCACGGCTGGCAGGGGTCAGCGGCGGGCGGACGGGCGAGCTCCTCCGGCCAGCGTGACTCAGGGGGCCGAGACGGACCGACTCTGACGGCGCCAAACGCTTCCGCTCTCCTTGGCACTGAAGCGCATTACAGGCCCTTTATCGGGAAATCAAACACTCTCGCCCCACTTTCAGCTTGGCACCTTAAGACCTATTTTGTCAGACGCATTCACACACTCAAACACACACGCACGCACACACACTCCTGGGACTGTCCGGAGACGTTTCCAGAGGTGGATGGTGACGGATTGTCACTAGTCACTTCTCCATCCTGCTCCGTCAGTGTCAGCTCATGGATGTGCTGTGACAGTCATGCGATGAGAGATCGCCTGGCCGCCCCGAACCACCTTGTCCTCGTCCTCGTCCTCGTCCCCTTCTTCTTCCTCCTCCTCCTCCTCCTCCAAACCCACCAGCTCCTGCAGTATGACTCCCCTCCCGACCAGTCAAGCCTGTGGCTTTGAACCACAACAATCCTGCTATTACGTGACGGCAAAATCACATCAGATTTCTCTTGCACTGGTGGGCAGCAATGCATCCCCCCCCCATCCTCATAAACACCAATCACGACTCCTCTCTCTCACCCTCCCCCAGCCCCTCTCGTGACCTGCTGGCATGGCTGGAGCCCAGGCTCGTGGATCGCATTAGGCGGCGCTGAGTGAGTCAAGCTGCCCTAGCGTGACTGAGAGCGGCCTGCCGAGCCTCCGACCGACGGCCCCCACCGGCCCCCGAGTCTGCGTCCGCTGCTGCTCCGCTATACAGCCCCCGCACCACCCCCCAGGGGCCCCAAGGACAACACAAGGTCACACACCCGGAGCTCTGGAAGCGCCCTTTAATGCGTGAGGTTTTATTGTTCCAGAGTGAGAGAGGAAGAGAGAGGGGAGGGTGGAGGAGAGGAGAGGAGGGAGGAAGAGGGAGGAAGAGGGGGATGTGCTGATGAGGATGTTTAGGTGAGTCAGACTTGAAGATTTTAAGTGGGAAAAATAAGACTAGCGGCACTGAATGCTGAATAGATTTAGTTTAGTGCTTGTTTGTTTGTTTGTGTGGATTAGAGCGTCTAAAATGAGAAAGACAACACTCAGCAAAGCACAAATCAGAGAAGAGCACCAGAACAGACCATAATGTCCGTAAATATGAACCACGTCTCCGGTGTGATTTAATGCAGTGGTAATTCTAGGCATCAGCCTTTTTTCCCTCTAGCCGCGGGAGCCGAGAAGCCGAATTAGGCATATATGCAAACAGCAGACTGAATCATCCTGCCTAATCAGGAGAAGGGGATGAGAATGAGATGAGCGCGCTTATTCTAGCGCTTTCCATATGCTAACCCAGGCGGGGAGAAGGCAAGCGTAACTAGTGGAGACGGGTGGAGCGGAGAGATGCCCACGTCCTCTCCTCTCATCTCTCACGCTGGTACAGCTAAGAAAAAAAATCTGTCTCGGAGGAGCAGAGGAATCCTCTGCGCACTGGCTGAGAAATATGGCGTTGCGTGCCTTCTGCATTTCTCCTGCGTAATGCGTGCGCGCATCTCCTGATGAATGCGAGCTGTTTGTGTAAGACATAGGTCACTCAAGGGAACGTGTACAGTTTGTAGGGCCTGCTGTATAATTCATGAATAATGCATGAATAATATAGTGTACAATTTGTCTGCCTCCCGCTCAGCTCCCCTGACTCTTGGCACTCTGAGGGGGGGAGATGGTGTGCACTTCTGCACCATCACCACTAGGTGGTACTGTTGGGCTTTGGAGGATGCGGAATTAGCCTTTGGTCACTTTGGTTTAGTGGCTGGAGAGGGAGTGAGAGGGAAAGAGTGAGAAAGAGAGAGACAAAGAGAGAGAGAAAGAGAAAGAGAGAGAGAGAGAGAGAGAGAGAGAGAGAGAGAGAGAGAGAGAGAGAGCCAAGGGAGGTGGAGCAGATTCATATGGACTATGTAGCATGGCTGACTGGAAGACACCTCGCCCTCTCCCCCGTTGTCCTAACCATTTGCAAAGTTAATGACTTAATGCATTACTGCAAATGGTTTACATTTAGATTAGGCCGTAGGTGTAATGAATACGTTGGTTTGTGCTGGCGTCTGGATCCCAGGGAGTCCGTGAGAAGGGGAAACACTTAAGTGATTGCCACAAAAGCTCTTAGGGGGATCACAACAGATACACACACACACACCGGTGATTATGATAAGGGGCTGCGGTGAGTGGTGGAGGGGGTGTTGGTTGTGGTGTGTGTGTGTGTGTGTGTGTGTGTGTGTGTGTGTGTGTGTGTGTGAGTGTGTTGTGGGGGTGGGGGTTATGGGTGGCCAAAGCCTTCCTGCATGAGTGGAGCTACTCCAAACATGGAGCCGAAACTGCTGACGCCAAAGTAGTGACAGTCCCCTCCCTCCCTCCCCCCCCACCATGTCCTTCATCAGAAAGGCGTAAATCATCATGGGCCAGTTTTCCACTCATCGGTCGGCGTGTCCTTCGGACGTCTCCGCGCTCGTTGTGCGATGTGCGCCCGTGTTGCACTCCGTCTCCGCGCTCCGGTTCTGTGCTCCGGTTCTCCGGCTCCGGCCCTTTCGGGGGTTCTCTCCCAGGCCCTCATTAGGCCTGAAACTCTGACGTTACCTTGAGCTGCTTCTCCTTCACCTGGAGCCCACGCTCTGCTCTGCTCTGCTCTGCTCTGCTCCGCACCGTACCGCACCGCACCGCACCGCACCGGCAGAAAACAGAACCGCGGAGCGGAGCAGCCGGGCCTCCTGCTCCATCAGTGATGAGGCTCCGAGAGAGAGAGAGAGAGAGAGACAGAAAGAGATAAAGAGAGAGAGAGGGAGGGAGAGGGAGAGAGATAAAGAGAGCACAGAGAGAGAGAGGGAGAGGGAGGGAGATGGATACATGAAGGATTTCTGGTGAGTCAGACACACTGGCTCTTTCCCTCCCACACGATTCACGCAGTCAGTCAATCGATAGCCCACTCTCCCGCTTTACCGGAAAAAAGGCAGCCCGCGCCTCTCCGAGTAGGCAGGCCCATGTGGCGGAAGAATAGGAGGAAGAGGAGGACGAGGACGAAGACAGGCGCCTAACATCCCCACAGTGGCCAGATGTCTCCGTGCGGTGTCTCCAGCACCCCTGGACGGGGCAGCCCAGCTGCAGTCCCCTTGCCCGGCCACTGGCCCTCTGAGCAGTGAGGTATGGAGGCCCACTTAACAGGCCACAGACCAGTCCACTCGCCCTCTGAGCAGTGAGGTATGGAGGCCCACTTAACAGGCCACAGACCAGTCCAACCTCTCACTGCCACCACACTCCTTTTATGACTTCCATCTAAAGTGTTTCTTGTATAGAACCTAGAAATCCTCTCTGAAGAGGTCGCGACAGAGGCCAGTGTGGGCATAGTGGAACAGACAGAGCTATTCAGCTAAAGCTTCTTCAAGCATCTTACATCATACGCACTCTCTCTCAAATGTACCGCACGGCTCCGGCACTGGCTTTAAAATAGGCCATGAGAGAGCGTTGCGAAACAGACCTTTAGTCCGTGAGAAGAGTCTGCGAGAGTCGCTCAGGAGAACTGTGGTCAGAGTGCTGGGAGATGCCAGTGTTCAGCAGATCAGATCAGAACAGTAAGGCACAAACTCTGTGTTTGTGTGTATGTGTGTGTGTGTGTGTGTGTGCGTGTGTGAGTGTGTGTGCGTGTGTGTGCGTGTGAGTGTGTGTGTGTGAGTGTGTGTGTGTATGCGTGTGTCTATGCATGTGTGTGAGTGTGTGTGTATGCGTGTGTGTGTGCGTGTGTGTTTGTATGTGTGTGTGTGAGTGTGTGTGTGCGTGCGTGTGTGTGTGTGTGTGTGTGTGTGTGCGAGCGTGAGTGTGTGTGTGAGTGTGAGTGTGAGTGTGTGTGTGTGTGTATGCACATGTGTGTGTGTGTGTGTGTGTGTGGTGTGTGGTGAGGCACAAGCCTGGGTCACTCACACATAGGCTTGAGCTGGGCGATGAGCTCCTCCTTGGTCCACTTGGCCCACTCCTTCTTGTCTGTGTTGATGGAGCACAGGATGGGCCCGCAGGGCTTCCCACAGTCCTCAATGGCCGGAACATTCAGGTAGTGGACCAGAACGATGTCTGGGTTCTGCATCAGGGAGGGAAAGACAGACAGAGAGAAGGAGGGAGGGGGAGAGAGGGAGGGAGAGAGAGAGAGAGAGGTTTAACACTCCTTTATTAGACCACATGAGAAACACCCCGACTTTCTCACATGATTACACCAATAAAACACAACAATGTTAAAATGCCAATCAACACGGCTTACACCATCACACAGAGAAAGAGAAACAGAAAGAGAGAGACAGAGGGGGGGGGGGAGGAAGTGAAAGAGAGAAGGAAAGAGAGGAGAAATGGGGAGAGAAAAGGCAGGAGAGGAGTAAAAAGTGAGAAATAGACATAGACAGCATAAGGTGTGTGAAACAGCAGAGCCCGGTAGGCCCGTCTAGAGACAGGGGAGGGAGAGGAGCAGGGAGGGAGAGGAGCAGGGAGGGGGGACCAGCAGATGGGGTGTCAGCACCCACTCACACTATTGGCAGGGGTGGGAGGAGTGTGATAGACACTGTCTTACACACACACACACACACAGACACACACACTCCAAATATACAGACTGCAGGGAAACAAGCCCACATGAAGAAGCTAAACACAGCTGCTCCAATAAAGACTAAAATAAGGGACTTGCATTTTGCATCAAACACGCTGGCTCTCCTTCACACACACACACACACACACACACACACACACACACACACACACACACACACACACACACACACAAAGACAAATACACACACACACACAGTTCCCCACACACATAATTTCACACATAAAGTGAAGGAGGAAAGAGAGAGAGAGAGAGAGAGAGAGAGAGAGAAAAGGAAAGAAAACATCATCCATGTGCTAACCCATGAGGAACTATGTTAAATTCCCCTCCAGTAGCAGCCGTTTCCCTCCACAGACCTGGCTGTGTTTACTAAGTGAAAATGCAGCTATTTGCAAGCAGCCAGTGTTACACCAACACATTTTCTAATCATTTCTATTCTGACAGCTTATGAATAATAGGTGGTGTTTAAAAGCAAATTGTGCCAGTGCGAATAACATCAATTCTGTTCTATAATCATGAAGAATTTTGATTACAAGGTGCGGTTTAAAAAGTCACAGGAGTAACATTCCCAAACTGCTAGTTGAGATTATGTTCATTACACACTCTGGCAAACACACATGCAAATCTGAACGTGCGCATACACACGCACACACACACACACACACACACTCACACACCGACACCAACACACACACACTCACCAATATTGTGTTCAACCACCTCAGACGAGGAACACACATGTAACATCCTACACACACCCTCAAGCACATATGAAAGAATCAAATTGAGGAGCAGTGAGAGAGAGGGAGAGAGACAGAGAGAAGGAGCGGCAGAAAGAGAGAGAGCAGAGACTGAGAAAGGCCTTGATAGAGAAAAATGCAATGGCAACATCTGTCGGACGGCTGTTGGAGGCTTCATCAGTGTTAAGTGGTAAATAAATCAGTGTGCTGCTGGTGTGTGCAGCCTCCCAGCCAGCGCCATTAATCTGCCCTCCGGGCACCATGGCCATCCCTACCCCAGCCCCCTCCCTCACCCTCTCCACAGCAGTAACACTCACCATGGCCATCCCTACCCCAGCCCCCTCCCTCACCCTCTCCACAGCAGTAACACTCACCATGGCCATCCCTACCCCAGCCCCCTCCCTCACCCTCTCCACACCAGTAACACTCACCATGGCCATCCCTACCCCAGCCCCCTCCCTCACCCTCTCCACAGCAGTAACACTCACCATGGCCATCCCTACCCCAGCCCCCTATCTCACCCTCACCCTCACCCTCACCACACCAGTAACACTCAACACGGCCAGGCCTGTCTGACGCTCAACACAGAACCAATACACACACAAGGGGATGTAACACATCACACACACACACACACACACACACACACACACACACACACACACACACACAGAGAAAATACACACAAGGTACATCCACAGAGCACTCTCAGAAAAGTTGTCACTAACACATGCTCTCTGAAGGTATAACAGACACACACAGACACACAGAAGCTCATAGATACAAACAGTCTCTCTGTGCAGCCTGTACATAGATTGGCAGATAACTTACACACACACACACACACACACACACACACACACACACACACACACACCACTGAAATATATATGGACTCCACAGGGCCACAGAAGAAAGCAGATAGTCTCACTGACACAAGGTAAGGAACACTGTCTCTTTGAAAAAAAACAACTCAGACAGTCTGTGTGAAAAGACACACACACAACCATATAGAGTTCTGAGACACAGTCTCTCGGAGTCAAAACAAACTCACCTCAGTCGCACCTAGAAACTAAAAAACTAAAACCTAAAACCTATCTACCTCCAACCTTAGGTAATGGCCAGTCTGCTTATGAACACATGACTGGCATACTCAGAGTGTCTACAAATCAACAGCCATCAGTCCCCAGCCTGTCTAAAATGCACCACTGACACCCACTGTCAAAACTGACAATTTCAATTTCCACACTGGCTGTTTTAACAATGAAAACTGTTAGCAGGCAAAAGCTAAACCCCAAAAACCCGAGAGCGAGCCCAAGGTGACAGTGGCCGAGGAACACACTCCCTAACACGTTAACTAACACCCCCATGTCTTCAAAACCCCACTTGCATCCAGAAACACCTCTCTCACACACACACACACACACACACACACACACACACACACACACACACACACACACACACACACACACACACACACACACACACACACACACACACACACACACACACACACACACACACCATTGGTATTTATTAAATCTGCCCCCCTAGCTGTTTTGGCAGGGGGAAACTAATCTGTTTGGGGTTAGCGCGGGCATGCTAGGCCACGGCCACTCTGTTCCCTCCCCTCCCCTCCCCTCCCTCCACCAGCAGAGACGGAGGCCTTATCTCCCGCCTGTCAGACCAATGGGATGAACACAACTCATCAAAGAGTGTCTGGTTGCCTGGGCCACAGATGAGCGCGGGCCGATAATTAAGAGGAATAAGGAAGGCAGGCCTTCATATAACTTACAGAGGAGACTACACAGGGCGGGGGGGATAGAGCTCTCAGTCAGGGACAAATTGATGGCACACAGAAGCGACTGGAGGGAAGAGACGGTGTGTGTGTGTGTGTCTCTGTGTGTCTGTGTGTCTGTGTGTCTGTGTCTCTGTGTGTCTGTGTGTCTGTGTGTCTGTGTGTCTGTGTCCGTGTCCGTGTCTGTCTGTGTCTGTGTGTCTATGTGTGTGTGTGTCTATGTGTGTGTGTGTGTGTGTGTGTGTCCGTGTCCGTGTCTGTCTGTGTCTGTGTGTCTATGTGTGTGTGTGTCTATGTGTGTGTGTGTGTGTGTGTGTGTGTGTGTGTGTGTGTGTGTCTGCGTCTGTGTGTCTGTGTCTGTGTGTGTGTATGTGTGTCTGTGTGTGTGTCTGTGTCTGTCTGTGCACAGCCTGATTTCTGTCCACTCGCCTCCCATAGCATGTGGTGCTGACTTTTGTAAATTTTCATACACGCTGGGTGTCTAACTTATTCTCTTCTTTATTCTATTTTCTCATCATTATTGTCATTTTCTTCCAATAAAGCAATACAGTACATATAAAGTATATCAGAAATGTATAGGGATAATTTATCTTCACTTTACAAAAATGTATAGGAATAATCGATCTTCACTTCACAAAAGGCAGCAATTCCTACTTGAGGGTGGAATTCTGAGAAAAGGGTAGATCATTTGTT
>NC_045155.1:19865865-19875865 GCF_900700415.2 Clupea harengus | reverse complement strand
CAGAGACGAGTCTACAGCCTCTTTTTTTTCTGTCTTTCTTTCATTTTTTCTTTCGTTTCTTTACAGATGTGCCGCGGCGCTTATGCTACATGGCATGTATGCGTGTTTAAGTTAAGGGAAAGCGACGGCAAAGCGTGTCATTACGTGCTCAGACGCCTCTCCTGCACAGATAGAGGCGCTGGGTGCCTCTAATGAAGGTGTGTGGGGTGCCGGGGTAGACGCGCTAATGTGCTGTCTGGTGGAGGGAGGTGCTTTAAGGAGCACAAAGCATTGAGCTCAGTTACTCTCACAGCAGGAGATGGAAAGCTTGGTAATAGAGCTCATCATCCTTACAGCTATAGTGTGTGTGTGTGTGTGCGTGTGTGTGTGAGTGTGTGTATGGAGGAGGATTTGTGTGTCCTTTCTCTCTCTCTCTCTCTCTCTCTCTCTCTCTCTCTCCTCCCACGTCACAGCCAGAAATCGCCACATCCAGTAACCTGTAGCCAGGCAACAGGTTCCTAGGCGCCCACACTCATGTAAGCCAATGTTCCCATGGACGCCACCCGATGTGGCCCAATGTGGCTCCTGCAGTTCTGTCCTATAAATACCAACCACAAATTAGCCCTCTGCGGAGCATCGCTGGAGAGGAGGCCATGGGCACAGGGCTACGGCAGGCCACGTGGGCCAAAATACCTGCACCTGGGGACTGGGGTGGGGTATGGGAATGAATCAGTCAGGCTTGGTGTCTTGTAAGCAGAGCGGTTAAGGCCGCGGATGAATCAATTGGACCCGAGCTGACAGTGGCTCCACGATGGATGCCAGGTTCCGTTGGACCTTGTTGCCATGGTTGCCTACCTCACTGACCCAGGTAATGGTTGATCGGCTTCAGCTCGCATGAACAAAAAGTGTTACCATGGCTACAACTACGGGTTTCACAGAGTACTTGAGCATTTCAGTACTCGAGCAATTACATCAATTCTTGAGTTTCTACATTAACACTGAGTACTTATCAATCACAGGATAGTGTAAGAACTGAAAATGGGTCCATTTATAAATATTGTTAGTATTGACTACATTGGCTTGGAGTCGGGGGTGAAGCAGGCTTTGGAGGGAGTTGAAGCAGAGAAGAAGAGTTGATGAGTGTGAGAGTGTTTTGGAAGGTGCTGGAGAAGTGAAGCGTTTCAGTTGCTGAACTCGTCTGTCTCCGTGAAATTATTGCCTACACCACGAAATAACCCCTCCAGAGGATCTCAGGTTGTACACTAGCTCTCGCACGCACGCACGCACTCACTCTCCAGTTAGAGCCCGTGGGAAACAAGAGGAAGGATGCAACAGCAGAAAATAGTTTAGAGGTTCAGTGATAAAACAGAAAACGGCAAAACATTTCTTTCTTTCTTTAATTAAATGTGCAACAATTGTGAGTTGTGGACAGAGAGATCGAGTCTGTCAAATAATAGACTACTACACTAACGCGGCTTATTAATGAAGACCAGGTTTCACTGAATTTACCACAAAAAAAACAACAACAACCGCTATATGTAAACACAATAAGAGCACTTATTGAAAAAAGTCCACTTTGATGACTGACTATCATCTATACTTCACCATTGTGTAAGACCAAGTGTTATCTTCATATCACAGCAGAAAGGGTATGCTTTGCTCTATGTACTGAGACCAATGCCATCATAGATGCATAGTATTATAATTGATACAAGACACCTCCTACAGTGCACCCCCCCCCCCCAAGTGCTACAGCACTCACGTTTACTCAATTAGTAAAATGATGCACTTAGTTACTCAGTATCCCCCCGCACACACACACACGCACACGCACATGCACACACACACACAGGGTACAGAGCTGCTCCAGAGCTACAGCTCCAGAACACGAGACAAGAGTGAGGGCATGTTAAGGGTGGCCGTGGTCCTCTGAGGGGACCCGGGGCCTGGCAGGTCTCCATGCCGTGTGTACTGGTGCTGATGCTGCCAGTCGGCGCTGACAGAAGGCACCGTAGCGCTGTTTTAACAAGGCTCTCGCCCGTGCTCTCAGGAACAATAAGAACACCATTAACACCACAGCCTCTTAATGAAGTGGGAGCTTCAGAGGGCCGCCATGCAAAAGAACCAGTGTGTGTGTGTGTGCGCGCGTGTGTGTGTGTGTGTGCGTGTGAGAGGGAGAAAGAGAGTGGATGCTTATGAGTTTGTGTGTTCCAGTGACGGAGAGAGAGTGGGATACAGAGAGTGCGTTTGTGTGTGAGATTAAGGACTGTGGTGATGCTGGAGCCATGTTCCCTGCTCCGATAAAACCCTGAACAGAGGATTGTATGTGTGTGTGTGTGTGTGTGTGTGAGTGTGTGTGTGTGTGTGTGTGTGTATGTGAGCGTGTGCATATGTGAGTATGTGAGTGTGTGTGTGAGTGTGTGTGTGTATGTGAGCATATGTGTATATGTGAGTATGTGTGTGTGTGTGTGTGTGTGTGCGTGTGTGTGTGGGTGTGAATGCATGTGTATGATCGTATTGATAGGTGAAAATTCACCCTAGTTACCTCAGGACTCCGGAGCTGCATATAAGTATATTTATTAGACAAACAATTGCAATCGGGCTCACTCCCAGCACAAGGCTGAAAGTGAAGCAATGATAAACACATCGCACAAGGTTTATATAGACAGAAGTTGAGCGTTCAGCAGGGAAAACCACGTGGTGGATTTCTCACGTCCGAGGCAAGGATGGAAGTTTTGCACAAGGTCGGAAGAAGCACAGTTCGACCCTTCTTATCACTTCTGGTCTAAACATGCTCTTGTACATATGCAGACAAAGTGGCACCTAATTTCTAGGTTACACACACACACAGAAAAGCCACTTCATAAGCACATGATTCATACATTCTTAAGTAATTAACAGTGTTTGAAAATTATCTCCATCACGTATGTGTATATGTGAGTGTGTGTGTGTGTTTCTGTGTGTGTGTGTATGTGAGCGTGTGCGTTTGTGCATATGTGTGTATGTGAGTGTGTGTGTGAGTGTGAGTGTGTGTGTGTGTGTGTGAGCATATGTGTATACGTGAGTATGTGTGTGTGTGTGTGTGTGTGTGTGTGTGTGTGTGTGTGTGTGTGTATGTGAGCGTGTGTGTGTGTGTGTGTGTGTGTGTGTGTGTGTATATGTGTGTATGTGTGTGTGTGTGTGTGTGTGTGTATGTGTGTGAGATTAGGGGCTGTGGTGGTGCTGGAACCATGTTCCCTGCTCTGATAAAGCCCTGCGTAGAGGTGTGTCTTCAAAGCCCCAGCGCTGAGACATAACTGCGCAAGCAGCTCTATCGGGACAAGCCCCCCAAGGAAGCCGGCGAAATAAGCAAAGGCAAGATATTCCCTTTTTTTCCCCTCTCTCTCTCTCCGCCACTCTCTCACTCTCTCTCTATTTTATTTCCACAGTCATTCCTGGCTACACTCATAAGGAACATATCCACCGGGTATACAAGCCTCTCCTTTTTTCAGTGGCAAATCTTACATAAAGCGTGGCGTTTTGATGTGTTGTCACAAATATTCAGTGGGTTCTCTGTACGCTGCTCTTCTCCAGACTCTCTCTCTCCTTCTTTCACTCTCTCTCTCTCTTTCTCTCTTTTTTTGGGGTGTGTATGGAGAGCGAAAAAAGGAAATAAAAAGCTCCCGGATGTGTCAGACTGGACGTCGGCTGCATTTATCATGCGAGGGCCGGGTCAGATTGGCGGTCAGGGGAATGGACAGAGCTCCTCCGGCTTAAGCTCTCGCTGACCTTAAAGAAGGAGGACAAAACAGCTCGGGGGCTCTCAATTAAGTGAAATTATGAATCATTCTGTAGATTGTGGTGATGAGACAGGTGTGTGTGTGTGTGTGTGCTCATGAGTATGCAAGTGCGGCACAAAAATAGAGTGTGTGTGTGTCTCCAAGTATGCGTGCTGCATGGATGAGTGTGTGACAGTCAGTGTGTTTGTGCGCAATTACGTCATTCTATATGTGTGTGTGTGTGTGAGCGCATGTGTGTGTGTGCGTTAGAGGTGATTAAGGCCGGGGACTTGCGGGTGCCCGGGCGGTGGCATGGTGATGGATGGCGCCGTGTGCCCGTCATTAGGCAGCTGAGGCCAGGCCTGGCACCAGGGGCCAGCTCCTAAATGCACTCAGACCGCGCTGTCCCCAAATGCTGCTGTTCATTTCAAGGTCAATTGCCTCCGTGCTGCGCTGGGCCACCAACTTCCCCCTTTGTTTGGGGAGGCTTACCTTTTGTTACCATGGGAGCTGTTTGTGTGTAAAAGTGTGTGTGTGTGTGTGTGTGTGTGTGTGTGTTTGTTCGTTTGTGAGTGGATATGAGAGCAGATGTGTGTGTGTGTGTGTTTGTGTGTGCATGTGTAGGTGTTGGCTGCAGAAGCATGCCTAAACAAACTGACACACACACACACACACACACACACACACACACACACACACACACACACATATTCACATTCACACACACACACCCTTGTCAGGGCTGGATGAAGCCAGCAAACACCCTGCAGCTCTTGTCTGTGTGACGGGGAGTCCCTGGCATGAACCTGCCATCTCTGTCTCTCTCCGGCTGCTGCTGCGAGTGGGCTTTGTTGAGTGCTTCTTGTTGCAGACGCTCTAATGAGGTCTTTGGCATCAGTACGCCGCTTTGCTGTGTGTGTGTGTGTTTGCTTGTCTGTGTGTGTGTGGGTGTGTATGTGCTTGAGTATGTGGGCTGACGTTTGGGATTCTCTGTGTGTGTTGTGTGTGTGTGTGTGTGTGTGTGTGTGTGTGTCTGTGTGCATTTCAGTGTGTGTGTGTGTTGTATGTGTATCTGCATGTGCATGGGTGTATGAGGGTTACTGTGAGGGCTGTGTATATTTACCATCATTGGCAAGAGAAAGTGTGTGTGTGTGTGTGCGTGTGTGTGTGTGTGTGTGCGCGTGTGTGTGTGTGTTTGTGTGTGCGTCTGTGTGTGTGTTGTGTTGTTTGTGTGCCAGGCTGATCGCTCCTGTCTCCTTGCCCGTGGTGTCGGGGCCAATCCCCGGCCATGTGCCAGTCTCAGGCCTCTCACTGTGAGATGCCCCCTTCACACCACCGCACCTACCCAGGGCTTTCCAGGAATTCACGCACAGCAGGGGGCATTTGTTTTAGGAGGGTTTATGTATGTGTGTGTGTGTGTGTGTGTGTGAGAGTTTGTGTGTGTGTGTGTGTGTGGGGGGGGGGGGTTGTGATGCATGCTTTAATGAGTGTTTTCCAGTTCATTTTAAAACATGTTTTTAAATGTACTCAGTAAATCTGTCATTCAGTTGTACTGACTCCTTGTTCTGCATGTTTAAGGGCCCGTGGGCACCTGCCCCCTGTTAGGATGGCTCACAGACATATGGCTGTTATAGCCCACAACACTGCTATCTGTTTACAGAAGAGTCAACTTCACTTCACTGAATTCCAGCAATTATGTATGTATCTAACTGAGATAACAGATGTCTTACTTTTTCTCTGCATGTCAGTCAGTAGAAGTGTTCAAGATTGAAGTGAATGTGTGTGTGTGTGTGTGTGTGTGCTCTCCTGGTGAGCCATTAAACTGCTGGAGTGTGGTCTTTCAGTAGCGTGGCCCTCTGAGGCCCCCTGCTTTACACGGCCACTGGCAGAGAGTACCTCCGCTTGACCCATGTACACCTCCCCTCCCCTCCCCTCCCCTCCTTTCACCAGCTCTTTCATAGGCTCTGATGTTCCTCAACTCTCTCTCTCTCTCTCTCTCTCCCTCCCTCTCTGCATGACTCTGTGAACCTATACCCAGCATCTCCCTCCCTCCCTCTCCCTCCCTCCATCTCCATCTCCACCCACAGGTAGAGGGTGATATGAAAGGCAGCGCTGTAACTTTTGAGGAACTGGAAGAGGGCAGTCGATTTGAGTGTGTGTGTGTGTGTGTGTGTGTGTGTGTGTGTGTGTGTGTGTGTGTGTGTGTGTGTGTGTGTGTGTTTTTAGAGGGAGCCAGAGGCTGGGGGCCTGTGATGTTTAATTCAGCAGCACATAATCACTCAGAGGGAGTCAAGAGCCAGCTTTAAATAACTCAGCTTAGAGGCCCAGAACTGCTCAACTCGGTGAAGGGTGCGTGAGTGTGTGTGTGTGTGTGTGTGAATGTGTGTGTGTGTATTTCTCCCCTCCCTCTCACTCTGTGAGTGGTTGTGTGTATGTGTGCAAGCATGTGTGTAAGTGAATATGTGTGTGTGAGTGTGTGTGTGTGTCTGTGTGTGTACATTTCTCCTCTCACTCTTACTCTGTGAGTGGTTGTGTATGTGTATGTGTGTGTGTGTGTGTGTGTGTGTTCAAGCATGTGTGTGTGTGTGATGTGTGTCTGCATGTTTATGTATTTGCCCAAGTACCAGTGTGTACCCTTGTAGTGTCCTTGTAATAAAAAAAGCTTTAAAAAAATCAAAGCTTTGGGGGATGTCTAGCACTCCGTAGCTCTTGACAGTGGTGTTAACACATTACAGCATGAAAAGCCATACATTTAGGAAGCTGATGTACCAGGGCGAGCACAAAAAAGAGAAAAACTTGGAATGTGATTCGAGAGATGCCACCACTGCCAGCGATTTGTGGCCTCAAGGCACTACTGCTGGATAACACACACACACACACACACACACACACACACACACACACACACACACACACACACACACACACACAAACACAGACATACACACACAGCCCTTCAATAAGGACATTCACATTATCCACAGTGTATGTGTGTGTGTGTGTGTGTGAGCGTGTGTGTTACAAAAGAACACCACCCTCTCCATTAGAGGCTAGGGCCCGGTGAGTGTGTGTCAGTGCCTGGGGCGGTCTGGGGGTCGGTCATGAGGGAGCCATCAGTCTGCCCTAATGGTCTTCACACCGCCAGAAGCACTGCGCTTAATGCCCACCGTCAGAGGAGGTGACTGTGACTGTGTGTGTGTGTGTGTGTGTGTGTGTGTGCTGGACTGAGGCTGGATTACCCACAACTCACAGCAGCCCCCCCACAGCGAGAGATAGTGAGAAAAAAGAGAGAGCAGAAGAGGTGAAGGTGTGTGTGTGGGTGTGTATTTGAATATGTGAATATGTAGGAATGCAAGGCCATAATGTAGACAGATCAACTGACTGTTAGGAAAGCTACTTTGAAAGCTTAGCTTTGCAAGCTACCAATTACTTCACACTGAGTTTTAGCGTAATCCTGCTGACAGACACACAAACAAACAGCACAGAAAACATAACCTCCTTGGCGGAGGTAACTATACCCAAATATCTGGAACACCCCTGAGACTTCAAACTGTCCTAAACAAAACAATCCCACATCTGGGATTTATCACAAGGACAAAATTGCAATGAATATTATATTTTTGTTGTAATACAAATCTGAAGTTTTAGTTTTAATAGTTAACTACGCAAAAAAATGGCAAAAAAGTTATTTAACTACTTATATCACTATGCAAAGTATAGCTGAACCATCAGCAAGCTACTGCGAAACATTATTAAACGTAGTTTTAAATGTTGAGTTAAATAAACTACTAGTTTCAGAAAAAGAATGTCTGCATGTGTGTGTGTGTGTGTGTGTCTGTGAGAAAGACAGTAAACGTTTGTGTGTGCCTGTGTATCTGTGTGTGTGCGTGTGTGTACATCTTTGTGTGAGAATTGCAGGGGAATGCCTGTGTGAGTATGTGTGTGTGGGGTAAGAGTGTGTGTGTGTTTGTGAGTGTGTGTGTGTGTGTGTGTGTGTGATGTGTATGTGTGAGTAGCTAGGGAAGGATGAAAAGAAGCTACCTGTAGCTCTCTATCCTCCATCCCAGCCTGGCCTTTATTAGCTCTTGCTAATCTGTTTGTGCAGGAGTGTTGCTGTGCCAGTCACCAGTGTTTGTTCGGTCGATTCGGTGCTTGGCGGGAGATGCCAACACCGAGAGACGGCGGCGCATAACTAAACAGCCTGCCCTGCCCGCCCTGCTGGTGTCCCGGCAACAACAGGACGTCCCCACGGAGACCGGTGGCTTTTTTGAGATGCCACGGTACGAGATGGCGCGTCTCTATGGAAACATGGTGGCGGTGTCAACAACAACAACAGGCTCCAGAGCGACAGAGAAGAGGGAGACGAGGGGAGACGAGGGGAGACGAGGGGAGCGCAAACAGACATGCAGGGAAGGGACGACTGGGGTCTTCCTGCTGAGGATCAATGGAGGAGAGGAGAGGGGGATGGAAAAAGAGAGAGAGAGCTGGGCACATAGTGTCTGCCTGGTTCCATAACTAAAGCACACACATGGATCTTCAGGGGAACACACACATACACACACACGTACACACACATTCACGCGTGTACACAGTCACACACATGCACACACACACACACCCCAAACGGGTACATTAACACGTGAACGACCACCCATGGGAAGGAGTGATCCAGCAGTTGCCTAGCGACCAGCAGAGTGTCTTAGCTATGAATGTCTAAAGGAAAAAGACAGAATGAAAGACCGCAACAGCCAGAGGAGAAGAGAAGGAAGGATGGAAGGAGAGAAGGAGAGAGAAAGAAAAGGGAGAGGGAGAGGAGAGCGAGTGAGAGAGGGAAAGTTGAGAAATGAGTGTGATGGACAGAGAGCATGAGGTTAAGGGGAATGAGGGACCACAGAGGGGGAGGGGGGAGGGAGGAGGGAGGAGGGAGGAGTCATTTGCTTTCAGAAGAATGTGTGGGGAGTTCGGCCGCTACCACCAGCCAACAACTGGAGTGATTTCTTCTCTTTTTCTTTTTTTTACTCTTCCACTTCTCTTCTCATTCTTATTTCTCAGCAAGGCAAACACAGGGGCAGAGAGGCCCATGAGCGAGTGAGTGTGTGAACTCACTCCGTCACTCCCTCTCATCGTTCACAACATGTCCTTGTATACACACACACACACACACACACACACACACACACACACACACACACACACACACACACAGATCTCCATCACAAGCCTCCTGTACATCACCGCATAGCGTGATCACATGAAAAACAAAAAGCTAGGCCAAAAACATAATGCACCAAATAAACGTTAGAAAGCCCCTCCAGCTAAGACAGTCAGGCGGGGCTGCAGTTTGGTGTGCGGTGCGGCGCGGAGCGGTTAGGCACGGCACGGGCAGGTGCGGCACGGCGTGCATCCTCATCTCCAGTTCAATCTCCAGAAAGGAGGCGAGAGAGGGGTCAAGTCAATGAGAGAACTTCTCCCCGCCACTCAGCGCGCTCAGCCGCATACTTTATACATCCCACTCCTTCATCTGGCCCAAGGACACACACACACACTAAAAAGCACACACACTCTTATGCATATATATATATCCACAAGCCAACACACACACACACACACATACCCTGTAGTCAATTCGCTGAGTGTAAGTATGCATGAAACAGAGCAGATTAGAGAGCATGAGAGAGAGAAAGACAGAAGGAGAGAGAGAAAGAGAAAGACAGAGCGAAAGAGAGAAGGAGAGAGAGAAAGATAAAGACAGAGAGAAAGAGAGAAGGAGAGAGAGCAAGACAGAGACAGCGAGAAAGAGAAAGAGAGAGAGAGAAAGTATTTTGCGTGCAAACAGTGGTGGAGGGGTTGTGCTATCTGCCGCAGCCAGCTGCCATTGAAAATCTCTGCGACGCCGAGCGCAGGGCCATGACAGAGACGGAGCGTGGCAAGCCTTCTGTGGCATAATAGGAAATTAATTGAGACCATCAATATGGTATTAATCATTAACGGGCAGGTGCTGAGGTGGCACTTTGCGGAGTGCGACTGTTGGTGACATCCACATTAAAAGTTTGACCCACTGCTGTTGAGAAAGAATGCAGAGTGGTGAGACAGACTGAGGGAGAGAGAGAGAGGGGAGGAGACAATAAGAGTCAGATGGAGACAGCAGAACAGAGAAAGAGAGAGCGTGAGTGAGTGATAGACAGATTGAGAAAGAGAAAGAGCATAGAAAGTATGAGGGAGAGAGAGAGAGAGAGAGAGAGATGAAATGAAGGAAGTGTGTG
>NC_045155.1:19855865-19860865 GCF_900700415.2 Clupea harengus | reverse complement strand
GTGTGAATGAATGCATTCTTGTGTAGAGTGATGAGACATGATCCAAGCAGAAAGGTTCCTCTTGAGGGGTGAGGTGGTGACAGACAGGCTTAAGGGAAAGGCTGATGACAGGCAGATCATGTGACGGTTCAATCTGCATGTGGTGTGGGAGCGGAGTGTGCAGTGCATATGTGTGCTATGGTTGTGTGTGTGTGTGTGTGTGTGTGTGTGAAAGAGAGAGAGACAGAGAGACAGAGGGAGTGTGTGTGTGTAAGAGAAAGAGAGAAAGAGAGAGAGAGAGATACAGAGATACAGAGTGTGTGTGTGTGTGTTGAGAGTGTGTGTATGGAGTCAGAGGCAATATGAGGGCAGAGGAGAGCAGAGGACTACTGGGACATGAGCCTGGAAAACCACCACAGCCTCCAGGCTAAACATCCTGCACACACACCCTTAGCTAGTTCCGTTACTATATCTCTCACACACACACACACACACACACACACACACACACACACACACACACACACACACACACACACACACACACGCTCACACACACATACTCTCCCACATACATACATACAGACACACATTGTCCCTACAAATTGTCCCCCGCGACAAGCTGTATGCAGACAGCTTATGCAAGCACATGAGTGTGTTTGAAACACACACAGTACACATACGCTCCCTTGGCGCTAAAAACATGCAGTGCATACTACTGGGCCACATATGTGCACACACACACTCCAATACACAAACATAAACACACACATGTGTGAACACACACACAAACGGACATACTCCAGAACAACAAAAACACACTGCGCAAACCTAACCTCCAACACCACCTTACACACACACATATGCGCACACACTTGCACACACACACACACACACACACACACACACACACACACACACACACACACACGCACACGCACACGCACACACACACACACACACACACACACACACACACACGCTCACACACTCACACCCTCAGCACCAAAAGCTCATCTTAAACCCTGTCTGCAGCGAGCAGGCCGACTGGAGTGTCCTCGGTGTGAACATGTGGGGTCAGTAGCGGCACGCGCTCGGAGCAGACAGGCGGCCAAGGGGCAGTGGCCTGTGCAGGGGAACCAATGCTGAGCACCGGCACATATACACAGACATGGCAAGGGCACTGACAAGACAGAGAGAGGGAGAGAGAGAGAGAGAGGGAGAGAGAGAGATAGAGAGAGGGAGGGAAAAAATCAATAGTATATCTGAACACTAAGCACAATCCCACAGAAAGCAGCTGGAGTGTGCAGCTTGCTGTATAAACCGGACAGCTTCATCAGGCTTTTTCCACAGGGCTGGACTACTAACACACGCTTCTGGGGAAAAGGGAAAGAGAGAGGGAGAGATGGAGTGGGAAAAGTGGGAGATTGAGAGAGAGAGGATAAACCAAGAGAGAGGGAAAAAGAGAAAGAGAGAGAGAGAGAGAGCGTGCACACAAGCTTCTTCCAAAAGCAGCACCTCCTTTTCCCCTGTGCCCCTCACAACAACACACACACAGACACACACACACACACACACACACACACACACACACTGAGGCTGGCTGAGCCCTTAAAATACCCGCACTAAAAATAGCCGAGGGGGAGGCGATGGCAGTGGTAGCGGCGGCGGCGGCGGCACTAGCTATTATCATTGCACACACGTCCCGCCCGGTCCCACCAAGCTGAAGGAAGAGACTAATGATTTTCCTGGTGCAAGCAATTAAAAAACTATTTGTCACCTGCCAGGCCCGCTGATGTCCGGGGGCCTTGGCAGCGGATTAGACCCCGGCGCGGGGCCCAGGCGCGGGGCACTGGTGTGGGCGGGCAGGCGTCCGCCGCGGTGCCTGATTTATACGGACAGGTTAATGCTGGAGCAGACAGAGCCTTAGACGGTCGGTGGCCACGCCGGCAGAGCCATCAGGAAGCCATGCAATATTCAGAGGCCCGGCACAAAACCTCAATATTCGGCTCCTGCTGCCGGTCCCGCCGCCGCTGCCGTGGGGACTCGTGGCTAAGATAGCAAATGTATATTTCCAACACACCTGCACAGACATGCAGACACACACACACACAGACAGACAGATATACTAGGTGTGTGCGCGCAGTGACGCACAAACCCAAAAAGAACCCACACACAAACACACAGAAACAGACACACACAGAAACAGACATACACCATTTCTGGGCTGCCACTTGGCTGGCTGTGCAGGTCAGACGTGTCTGGTGCAGATAGAGAGCCAGGGCCCGTGGCCGCCCACAGAATCAATAGCCCTGACTGGTCACAAAAAGTTGTGTGTCGACACATTTCACAGCCTCACAAAGGATGACGGAGGGATTTTAAATAAAAAGGGTTTCCAGGCTGACACACAACAAACACACACACACAAACACACACACACACACACACACACACACAACAACACACACACACACACACACACACACACACACACACACACACACACACACACACACACACACACACAGACACACACATACACACACACAGAGACATACACACATATGGCGGCAGCAGCGGTGGCGGCCAGGCTTGGCGCAGCCCTGACTGTTCCATTTATGTTATCGATTGAGAGCGCTATACAATTAGCACCACAGAATGGCAATGCCTCTCAATGGCTTCTCCCCAGACTTACAAAAGGCTCTCCGCTAAATCTATTCCAGCGTTCCCCCCCGCCGCCGCGACACTCTGACTGGAGAGCGCTTCAACCCCAAACTAAATGGAAGGAACATTTTCAAAAGGTGTGCACAACTGCAGTCCCGCAGCTGATTAGTTTTCAACCATTACTTTCCATGAGCTCTCTGAGACTAGGAGATGTAGGTAGGGGGCTTAATGAGTGGGATTGCAGAGAGAGCCAACGGCAGCCATGATGAGAGGAACGTCTCTTTGATGGGGTCAGGGGAGCACGCAGAGTTTGGGGCTCTGGGGTCATGACCTCCTGCGGGGGGGTTCCTCTCACATTAGCATGGTGGGTGCCCGGGGCCCCTGTCCCCCCCGTGGAGCTAAGGGCCACCTCTGACAGCTCTGTGCCCGGACCGGCTATCAATCAACCTGGTATGAGCACTGGTGGTGGGGGGGGCTTGAGGGCTGGAGGGGCTTTGGGTGATGTCAGGGCTCCTTAGGATGGTCGAACCATCGCAGTCACACGGCTTTCTGTTCCAGAGCCGCCGGTCACGTACAGTATAAAGAGTCGATCCCCCTCAGCTCGTCTTGCCACTAGTTCAATGCAAATCCTTCTGCACTGACGAATGCCTACGCCTCAAGAGCCGCAAAACCTCCACGGCTGGTGAATTTACGAGGCAGCTCGTTAGCGAGTGTTTGATTTGCACCGCTCGTTTGCCACCTGCACTCCCCAGTGGCGGTGGGTTGGATGAGATCATCTCGAAACCACAACAGCCACCTCCACCTCCCTACCTCCACCATGAGCCCCCCCCCCAGCCCCACACCTCATCCTCCCGCCCAGCCTCAGGCTCTAAATCCTCTGGTCCCTGGGAGAGGGCGGTGGTGGTGCCTAGGCAGAAGCTGCCTTTGCATGAAGGACTCAAGGCCTCTGTAAATGGAGCCAGAGCCCAGGCATGATGCGAGGACAAGGCTTTTGAAGTTCCCTCACACCCACTGTGAGATGACTGCCCTTGAGCAGTGCCTTTATGCCTTTATACAGCAGAAAAAAACAGCACTGGGAGAGGAGGTGAGAGAAACTGATAATCAGAGAGGGGGAGAGATGACAAAAGAGAGGGAAAGAGAAAAGAGAAGAAAAGCAAAGAGAAGCAAATCCCTTCACACAAAAGCAAGGTGGGAAAGAAGAAAAAAAAACTCAAACAAAAACTTCCAAAGCATGCCGGTGCGTGCGGGTTTAACGCTGAGGCCGGCACCGGAGAAAAACTGTGGCTCAGGAGATACAAACACAGGCTAAAGAACACAACACTCTCAAGGACAGGAAATCAATGAGTCACGAGCGTCCGCAGGAAACATACTGTAAAAATAATGGCTCCACCACCGCTGACCGCTGTTCATCCAGCTCCCTAACAAGGCGCCTTCCACGTGAGCCTCTCCCCGCTCCTCAGCGCCTTCCGACGCGGGCCGGATGAAAGAGTGAAGGACTCATCCCCCTCTTTCCTCTGGTACTGATGTAATGAGCGGAGGAATGGGCCTGCTGCCCCCGGGGCTGTCCAAACTCCCCCAGATTGATGGAACAGATTTCCATGATGAAATTGCCAATTATAGAAATTGGAATCAGAACACAGCTTTGTATGTTGATGAGCTGAGACCGGACGGAGGGAATTGAGATCAATATGATGGTGAACAGAAAAATACTCTGAGCTCGTCTGAGGACACACTCGACCTCGCTCTCTCTCTATCTGTCACACACACACACACACTCTCTCTCACTAACTCTCTCTCTCTCTCTTCCCCTCTCCCACCCTCCCTCCCTTGCTCTCTCTCTTCTCCCCCCCTCTCGCTCTGCCCATCTCTGATTCCCTTCCATGACACTCCTAAATGAGTGCATCCGAATGTCAGTCTCCACCAGAGCTAATTGGGCCTCTGATGAGTAATCAGCGCTGGACAAATCCGACAGTTCTGGTCATTAGCCGTGACTGGCATTACGAGGGCTGTGTGTCACTGAGGCGAAGCCAGGCAGGAAGGGGAGGGGCGCCGCGGCCCACCACCACCACCGCCTCCCCCCCACACCTCCTCACCCCCTCCACCCTCACCTCTTGTCCTGGCAGGCAGGAGCAGACTCTGCTCCCCCATCCCCATCCCCACAGGCAGAGGTCAGCTCTGAGGCAGGCTGCCAAAGGAGGCTGCGTGGTGGAGAGTGGCATGGGGTGGTGTCGTGAGAGGGGTGGCGTGCGATTGATCCGGCTCCCCTCGCCCCTGCCGAGCAGCTGCCCCCTCTGGTCACGCCAGCATATGCATCACTGCCACGCCGGAGAGGCTGGCCACTGATCTTATGATCTCTT
>NC_045155.1:19848365-19850865 GCF_900700415.2 Clupea harengus | reverse complement strand
GTGCTTTTACTGAGACTCCTGACACATTCACTATCTCTCCTTTGTTGCGTGTCTCAGAATGTCTGTGGATGTTTTCTGTTTTTTGTGTGTGTGTATTTGTGTGTGTCTCCCTCTCCCTCACTCTCATCACTTGCTATGTGTGTGTGTGTGTGTGTGTGTGTGTGTGTGTGTTTGTGTGTGTGTGTGTGTGTGTTTGTGTGTGTGTGTGTGTGTGTGTGTGTGTGTGTGTGTGTGTGTGTGGCAGTGCCTTTCTGGGTTTCCTCAACTGGATTCAGGGAGTAGCTTGTGCTATCAATCTGCATGAGTGGACTAGAGAGAGGCAGGGAGAGCGAGAGAGAGAGAGCGAGAGAGAGAGAGAGAGAGAGAGAGAGAGAGAGAGAGCAGTAGAGGAAAAGGATCACATTGCTGGAGAGGAGTGAGAGAGGATAGATAAAAAGGGGAAGAGATAAAGGGAGAATATGAGAGTGAGAGAAAGACAGAGAGATGAGCAGAACCATGATTAATAAGCCTCCTCTCCTGGCTTATGAGTCATTTCATTATCTGATACTGTGTGCATCTGATCCTCTGCTTTCCTTTCTTCTCTTCTTTTCTTTGCTCATCCCTCATCTCCTTTCCTGTATCCTCCCTTCTTCCTCTTTCCCTCTCCCTTCCTCTTCTCTCCTCCTCCACCTTCTCTCCCCATCTCTCTTCTCTCCCATCCTCCCCTCCAGCCCTCTCTCTCTCCTCTCTCTCAGTGGAGAGGCCCCAGTGCAGGCTATTGACCCCTCACCAAGCTGGTGCCAGGCGGCAGGACAAATGAAGTCCGGCCTGCGCGCCGACCATATTAATATCATAATTATCCCCAGCGCACTGCTCCTGCCGCGGCTCCACGGGCCCTAATGTGGGATTTGATGGAGAAGGAGAGAGCGGGAAGTACATTCGATTAGCACTAAACAAGGGCAGAGGACGGAGAGTGATTGAATCAATCAGAGGAGACACCCCGACTGAAGAGGGAAGAGCAGAGGAATGGGGAAGTGTGTGTGTGTGTGTGTGTGTGCGTGTGTGTGTGTGTGAGTCTGTGTGTGAGTCTGTGTGTGTGAGTCTGTGTGTGTGTGTATGTGTGTGTAAGTGTGTGTGTGTGTGTGTGTGGTGTGTGTGTGTGTGTGTGTGTGTGTGTGTGTGTGTGTGTGTGTGTGTGTGTGTAATGTGTGTGTGTGAACAAGGGAGGCACAACAGGGAAGGAGGTAATGCGGTTTTAACATCTCCATTGTCTTTTCACTGGTTCCAGTTCATGAGTCAATCTATCATGAGTGTTTTCTCTCTCTCTCTCTCTCTCTCTCTCTAGGGACCAAACGGGAGAATGAGTCCACAACACTGAAACACACACACACACACTTGCCACTTGTGCTATACCCCGAAACACACACAGTCATTACTTGCATCATAACTCAAAATACTTACACCCCTCCTATCTCTCTCTCTCTCCCTCCCTCCATCTGCCCTCTATCCCTCTGTCTGTAGATATCCCCCCCCTCTTCTCTAAATGTGACTGTTAATTGAAGGTGCTGTATTCACATGACATCAGTATAGCGGTGTAAGTTAACACAAAGCACAAGGGGTGAGTGTATGTGTGTCAGTGTCATAGGAGAGATATTCCTCACAGGCCTCCGTTCTCATTACCTCCCTCTCGTTCTCTCCCTCTCTCTCTCTCTCTCTTTCTCTCGCTCTCTCTCTCTCTCTCTCTTTCTCTCGCTCTCTATCTATATCCTCTCTCCCCAGGCCCGTGTCCAAGGCTCTTCTCAGTAAGAGTGGATAAAGACTGGATAAAGGCACAGCCATCCTTCTCATGCTCCACTCCTCTGCTCTCATCTTTTTTCTCTTTATCTCTCTCTCTCTCTCTCTCTCATGCTCCTTCACTCTCTTTCAAGCACTTTTCCATTTTTACTCTCTTCACTCCATCTAGCACTTCTCCCTTACCCTCTTTACCTTTGTCCTCCTCTACACAGACGTGTGTGTGTGTGTGTGTGTGTGTGTGTGTTTGTGTGTGTGTGTGTGTGTAAGTGTGTGAGTGTGAGTGTGTGTGTGTGTGTGTGTGTGTGTGTGTGTGTGTGTATGTGTGTGTTTATCTTGTCCCATGCAGTGTACATGGCATGGGAGTATGGTTATTTATTCGGGCGTGGAGGGGAGACGTTATCATTTTCCAGTTCATATCCAGGGACTTACTGGCTTGATGCAGCATCAGCACCAACAGGCATCAGAGACTGGCTGGATATAAAGAGCACAGGGCAGAAACAGATAAAGGGGTGGATAGGGAGAGGGGAGAGGGAGAGAGAAAGAGAAGGAGAGAGGGAGAGGGAGAGGTGGAGGATGAAGAGAGTGAGAAAGAGAGGTAGAGACACAGGATGCCTGGAGAGAGTTTCTGTGAAGAACCCGAGTAACTCAGGAAGTGCACAAGCATATAGCCAGAGACAGCTCAGGACAGGCTGATGAGGCAGCCAAGGACGGGCCGGGCTTTGATGGT
>NC_045155.1:19828365-19840865 GCF_900700415.2 Clupea harengus | reverse complement strand
CGCAACATGCCTTCAGCGCCTGCTTAGGAATGCCCAAGCGCCCTCTCTCCGCGGCCCCTTCAGCTGGATAAAAGGCCCCTCTTTAGCATTAGCCTTGGTGGTGGAGCGCTGTTGTGAAACCCTGCATCTGTGGTTAGCATTTCTGCATCCCCCATCCACCTCTGACTCCAGCCACTTCAGTGTCACTGCTTCATTAGGAGTGAATGGGGGTGGGGGGGCTTCAGCATCTCGCGCTGAGCTGCTACATCAATATGGAGTCATGCCTGAGGCCTGTGGTTTCGCCTCAGGCAAAGAAACCATACAAATATGGCTCCGACCGCAGCCTATCAGGATGTCATATTAATCCGTGGCACGGCAGAGAGGGGAATAAGAGGTGGGGGGGATCCATACCTCGTGGCGATTTATGGTCCCCGCCGAATCCATTGCCGTTCAAATCTGCTTGTTCACACTATTTACTATTGACAGGGTCCATGAGCACTATTGATCTGCGAACGATCCAGCAGGCAGGTTGGGAGGGGGAGTGGGGGAGGGGGGGCTGTGAGGGGGTTGGAGGAGAGATGTAATACTGCACTCCATCACGCCGATTGCCACGTGTCCAATTAAGGCTTGCTCGTTTTCCCTCCCGCCACGCTCTGACAGTCAATCTCCCTGTGACATCGTACTTGACCTGTCTCACCCTCCGAAGGTGTGCTGCCCCCCCCCCCCACACACCCCCCACACACCACCCCTCCACACACACACACACAAAAAACATAATAAGCAGAGAGACTCTGCATTTCTCCCTCTCCTTCTGCTGCTGCTGCTGCTCATGCAGGGCTGTAGCTCACAGCGTTGCTACTGTTGCTGCCGTAGTCGGCCTGCTGTAGGAAATCGACTGCCACCGCTAGTGGTTTTACTAGTGTTCTGTGACCACTTCCTTTTTTTAATGGCTGTAAATCAGTGGCTCTTAGCCATCGAGTGAGCGAGAGAAGGTAACGAGGCTGCGATCGAAAACAAGCAAACGCTCCTAAAAAAGCACCCCTCAAAAGACACGCAAAAAACACAAAACACAACAGTCCTGAAATGAAAGTCTTATGCTAATTCGGTGGCTAAAAATATGTAGCAGATTGTAAATAAACAAAAGACAGTTGATAAACAGGCCCTGAAGAGGGGCATTCATTACTCGAGCTGGACCAATAAACACAGCCATACATCAACATCAGGAGCAAAACAATAACACGCAAGGGGAGAGCTAGCTTACAGTTGACACAAAGTCACCCAGACATTAGGAGTGAGAAAAAAGAGGAAAGAGTGTGTGTGTGTGTGTGTGTGTGTGTATATGTGTGTGTGTGTGTGAGTGGGGGTGGGGGGGGGGCAGAAACAAGGGCCTGGTCAGCAGACACACACAACAGCACACAAGAGGAAGGATGAGGTATAGGAAAGGGTAGCAGGGTGTGTGTTTGTGTGTGTGAGTGTGTGTGTGTGTGTGTGTCTGTGTGTGTGTGTGTGTGTGTGTGTGTGTGACAAAGACAGCACTTAAAAAATGAGCAAGTGAACAACAGAGAGAGAGAATGAGCGAGAGATGGGGAGAGTGGATTGCTGGGGTAATGGTTATGGGTGGTGTGTGTATGAGTGTGTGTGTGTGGGGGTGAAGCGCGGGCCCGGGTGGGCAGGCCGGCCGTTTGAGCAGGCATGGCGTAATGTGTATGTGTGTGTGTATGTGTGTGCGTGTGTGTGAGTGTGTATGTACGTCCTCCTGACTGAAGACACAGTGTCTGTGGATGCTAATGCCAGAGCAGCCGGGCTGAGGGCCAAAGGCATTAAGTGGAATCGAATTCCACAAAACTAGCTTTAATCAGCAGGTTTTTAAGGTTAGAATTACTCTCTCTCCTCCAGCCCGCTGGCCAAGGTTAAAGCACGCGAGGAGCGTGCCCGTGTGAGAGAGTGTGACCACATGAGAGCGCCTGGGTGGGAGCGTGCACGTGCAAGCGTGCCCGAATGAGAGAGTGTGACCACATGAGAGTGCCTGTGTGTGAGCGTGCATGTGCAAGCGTGCCCGAATGAGAGAGTGTGACCACATGAGAGCGCCTGGGTGGGAGCGTGCACGTGCAAGCGTGCCCGAATGAGAGAGTGTGACCACATGAGAGCGCCTGTGTGTGAGCGTGCACGTGCAAGCGTGCCCGAATGAGAGAGTGTGACCACATGAGAGCGCCTGGGTGGGAGCGTGCACGTGCAAGCGTGCCCGAATGAGAGAGTGTGACCACATGAGAGCGCCTGTGTGTGAGCGTGCACGTGCAAGCGTGCCCGAATGAGAGAGTGTGACCACATGAGAGCGCCTGGGTGGGAGCGTGCATGTGCAAGCATCCCCATATGAGAGTCTGACCATACGAGAGCGCCTGTGTGAGCGTGCATGTGCCAGCGTGCCCGTGTGAGAGTGGGACCATACGAGAGCGCCTGTGTGAGCGTGCATGTGCGAGCGTGCCCGTGTGAGCGTGCACGGAACGCTGAGAGCAATGGGATGGAGGAGAGCACCAGGCCTAGTCCGTCTCCTGTTTTGGCCCGGGCCAGAGCTTGTGCTTCCGCTCTCTGTCCACGTGTGATATTTAGCATCTGGGCACGGCCTGGGACGCCCTGCTGCTCAAGGACGATGGAGATAAGTGGCTGTGTGTTTGCAGCAGAAACAGAAACAGACTGTATTTTTATAAGTATATACATGTGTGTGTGTGTGTTTGTGTGTGTGTGTGTGTGTGTGTGTGTGTGTGTGTGTGTATATATATGTGGATGTTTGTGTATATGTCTCTTAGTGTGTTTGTAATTGTGTGTGGAAAGGGTGTAGATATGGCATTTGTCCTGATGTATCTGTCCTATCCATTTGTGTGAAAGGCAGCTCAGAAGAGAATGTGTGTGTGTGTGTGTGAGTGTGTGTGTGTGTGTGTGCGTGCATGCACAGGTACATTTCTCTCTATTGATCGTGTCTATGACATCAGTGGTGATGGAAAGAGACTGTGTGTGGGAGGTGCGGTGTGTAGACAATGGGAACAAATGCTGCTTTTCCACACTGATGGGTTCTTCCTCCCGGCTCTGCCTGGCTCTGCCTGGCTCTGCCTGCCTCTGCCTGCGTGAAGGAGCCACGGGCAGACATATTGAATCGGTTCACAGGCAAGAGCAGACCAGTGCCAGCGCCAAACATTTATTGATATCATCGCTATTTCTTCCTACCACTACTACCACTCTTGAACTATCGCTCTCTCTCTCTCTCTCTGTTCCTCTTTCTCGCTTTCTTTCATTCTCTCGCTACGGCTGCTGTGGTCTGTGTGCCTATGATTGGAATCAACACATTGATAACAGGCCGGGCTGTGAGGCGCAATACTAGTCAGTGGCACACAACTTCACAATCTTTTTTTTTCATTCAATGCAAACTGAGCTTTGTGTGACAGAGAGAGAGAGAGAGAGAGAGAGAGAGAGAGAGAGGGAGGGAGAGAGAAAGAGAACGAGAGAGCTGAGAAGCAGGGGTGGACAGTAACAAAGTATATTTACTTGAGTACTGTGCTTAAGTAAAAAAAAATGACAATGTAAACTTTATTTATGTGAGAATTCTTTTATTTTTTGGAAACGTATGACTTTTACTCCACTACATTTGAAAGACAAATATTGAACTTTTGACTCCACTACATTCCACTTATAAAAAGGTTCTTATTACTCGCTACTTTGAAGCATAGCTTTGAAGTCAGCGGATGGATTTTCTTTTCTTTTCTAAAATGCGATAGGTCGTACGATGTGTTCGTTACAAGAGAAAGGCCAATCACTCCTACGCTGCTAGTCAAGTTCAAAGTGCTTGCTGCATTTTTTTGATCAGTTCAATTTGAACAATTTGAACAGATAAAAGATGGCTAATCAGACTCCTCAGGTGAAGATGATTCCTCACCAGAGCACCCATGGCCATATCTGAAATCCATGTTTGAGATTTTGAAATGAAGAAAGATTCATATCGTTTTAAATGTTTGCTCTGTTAACCGCACACAAACTTCATCACTGCCAAAAATTTGGCAGAAAGCATGCTGAGATGTAAACATCTGTTTAATTTTAGATAAACATTTTAAATTAAATTAAATCTGTGTGATTGTAATAGTTGCAGTTTTTATGCTATGCTTGGTCAAATTACTTTTTATGGATTTATATGGATTTGCCTGCCAAGTGGTCAGGCCCTGGTGCTAAATTATTAAAGACCATAGTATTGATAAGCTCCGACGGCACCAGTTCTTTTATCTGTACTTTTAACATTTTGGTGTAATTTATTATCATGCTGCAACCTCTCCCCTGCTCTCTTTGTTAGGGCTGAAGACCCTCTTGAAAACTTGAATATTTTTATAAGCAAGTACTAAATTAAAATTTGATGAACAACTTTCCCTTTTATTGGAGCAGTATTTGACCAGGAGTATCTATACTTGGACTCAAGTGATGGAGTTGTGTATTTCGTCCACCTCAGCACAGAGGGAGGTAATAACACCAATAATCCTCACCTCTCATCTGCCTCTCTCTCTCTCTCTCTCTTTCTTTTCTCACCATTCTGTTAGGACACTGATGTAAAAGTAGATGGCACATTCCTCTATGTCAGTGGGCGAGGGGCTGGTGACACATGGGCTCCCCCACACAAAGGCCGGCCAACGGCTGTGGGAATTGTCCGCCCCGGCCCAATGAACCATCCCACTGAGCAAGGGATGCTGGGCCACATCCGGTGGACCCCCATCAGATCCGGGCCTGATTCAGTGCCTCTCTAGCCTGGGTCAGCATCTACAGAATGGTGCCCACACGTCATCTCCAGTGGATCTCATTCATTAAAGGGTACAACATATCTTCTATATTTATGCATGCATACAGTTAGGCTTGGGGTTCAATCTAGGGTTGCGGCATCATATTATAATGTGCACTTCCTTGAGAAGTACACAGAATTATTCATTCAAGTACATTATTCAAGTAGTGGGGGAAAAGGGCACTGGAGTGAGATTGAATACTGTATCTGGACCACAGCAGGCTGCATGGCTGTAGTGCACGAGCCATGAGAAAGATCTGGCCTGAAAGGACACGCTTTTGCCAAGCTGCTCACTAAGGCATTCCCAGGAAGGGGGCCATCTTGGAAAGCCAGGTGCAAACATACAGAGAGAGAGAGTTCCTGGTGAACTCCGAGCCGCTTCTCCTGCGCTCGTCCAGCGATAACACAGCAAAGCGACGCCCCGTCATATGAATAATGAATACTTGTCTGCGTCAGGAGGCAGGAGGCCCAGGCCATTACTCAATGGGAGCCCTTCCTTCCATTAGAAAGGGTAATGGAAAAGCCGATAGACGTGTCACTCCACGCGGATGCAGCAGGGGGTCAAAGGGCGCGACCTCTCTGACCCCTCTCCGCAATGCTGAAAGGGCTGAGTCAAACCATCTGCCGACGTCCTTAGCTTATATGTGCTTAGTCAGGGGGATGAGGGGATCAGTGGCTCGCAATTACAGGAAAAGGGTGTGTGATCTCACTTAAGGTTACAGAGGGGATACACTAAGACACACACACACACACACGTATACACATGCACACATATACACACACACACACACACACACACACACACATACACACACACACACACACACATACACACACACACACACACACACAGGCACGCATACAAACACACACACACAGGTATGCATACACACATATGCACACACACACACACACATACACACACACACACACACAGGCACGCATACAAACACACACACACAGGTATGCATACACACATATATACACACACACACACCCCCACACACACACTGAAAACAACTCGAGCTGCTGTTGAGGTGGTGTTTTCTGGATGTGCATGTGCGAATCACTGTCCTATTTGTGCGTGGATAACATTTCATGTTTTCAGAAGCGTCACATCCCGAGGGGGAATGGACTGTGTTATTAATGAAGGGATATGAAAGTATGATTCTGACCCTGTGGTTTGTATTGCATCCGGTATTTTATTTACTGTATTTTGTATTATATTGCATTTTATTGTAATGTGTATTGTCTATTTATGTTTACCTGTAGAGGGACTGCTGGATGGCTAGCAGCTATATCTGGTCCAAAGCATCTCCTCTCTCCTGAGACTAGTGTCTTTTCTGCATGGTCCTTGTCAAAGAAACCCCATCAACTCAAGGAAGCTGAGCTCTCATCATTGTGGAGAATGTTTCAGACATTTATGTGAAAACAGCTGCAAGGCGGGGAGCCAAACCTAGCCACTATTACAGCCATACAGAAGGGAGGCCTGCAGAGTGGTGGACTGAACCTTACGCAACACTAGCCTGGAGAGCAATCAAGCCAGGACCCTGAGCTCACCAATCCACCTGTTGTTGGCCTCCAAGCCCATCAAGACACTCACCTGCTGGGTTAACCGTAGCAGTAGTCTCTCTGTGTGTGTGTGTGTGTGTGTGTGTGTGTGTGTGTGTGTGTGTGTGTGTGTGTGAAGTCAGATGTGAGACTTCCACACTCACTACACACAAAATACTGTATGTGCTTCATAAACAACAACCAAGTCAACAGACTTGCATCAGCCTCCCAAATCGCTGCTGTGTTCTTAACACCACTCTTGGCCCATCATCTCGCCATGAAGCCTGATTGTAAAAGCCTGCGAAAATTTGTGGTGCTGCTCAATTGTGTTAGAGGCGATTAGCAAGCCCTCTGTGATCCCATTCCCCCCCGACCCCACCCCACCCCCAGCCAACACCACCTCACCCCACCCACTTTTCATACACACACAAACACACAAACATACTCACACACACACACACACACACACACACACACACACACACACACACACACACACACACACAAACACACAAACACACACACACAAACACACTCACACACACACACACACACACACACACACACACACACACACACGCGCACACACGCACACACACTGCAATGATCTATATGCACTCTAAATTTCCAATAGCTCAGTGTGAGCCCGGAGAAGCTGCTGCAAGACTGTAAATCATACAGAGACCTAGAGGGAGAGGAACGGCGAGAGAGAGAGAGGGAGAGAGAGAGAGGGAGAGAGAAGACAGTAAGAGAAGGAGAGAGAGAGAGAGGGAGAGAGAAGACAGTAGGAGAAGGAGAGAGAGAGAGGTGGGGGTAAAGGGGAGGAGAGGTGGACATGGGAAGGGGAAGAGAGGATAGAGACAGGGAGGGAGAGGAAGAGTGAGTGAAAGAGAGAGGGAGAGTGAGAGGAAGGAGGAGAGAGAAGGGAGGCCAACTGTGTAGTCATGAAGAGAGAGAGGGAGAGAGAGAGGGAGAGAGGGATGGGGCTGATTGAGGGAGCTGGGGAGATAGGAGAGAAGAGGAGGAACACACTGCACATACAGAGGAGATATGGAGGTACAAGAGTCAACACTGAACACAGAACTCTGAACACAGGGAGGGAGAGCAGGAGAGAGGCACACACACACACACACACACACACACACACACACACACACACACACACACACACACACACACACACACACACACACAGAGAGAGAGAGGGAGAGAGAGAGAGGAGTCTGATTACCAAGGAAACAGCAAAGACATCTGACCAAAGGATTCCAGGATGGAGGAAACAGGGGGAGAGAAAGTAGAGAGACAGAGCAAAGGAGGGCAGGAGAAAGAGAAGGAGGAAGAGTGAGAGAGGGGAAGAGGAAAAAAGCACAAACTAAGGATGAGAGAGACAGAGAGAGAGGGTTGAGGGAAAGAAAGAGTGGGAGAAAAAAGGAGGAGAAATAAGAGCAAAAAGAAGAGGGAAAGAGAGCGAGGGAGGGAGGGAAAGGAGGATGAATGCTAACCAGAGCCCAAACACGGAGAGGAGGCTTTATCCTTCACAGGCGGAGGAGCAACAATCGCAAACACATTTTCTCTCGCCGCGGCCCTGGGAGAGATAAAAAAGCAATTTGTATTCTATTCCTATTCAGCGCCCGCTCGGCCTGTTTCTCTGCCTGCATATTTGTAAACACAGCTTCGTCAGAGCAGCTTAATCTTCCCCACACAAATGCTGCTGCCGACTGTGTGTGTGGGGGTGGGGGTGAGGATGGGGGCTGGGGTTTGGGGGGGGGGGGGGGGGGGGGGGGGGGCAGAGGGAGAGAGAGAGTGAGAGTGTGTGTGAGAATGAGTGTGTGTGTGTGTTGGGTGGGTGGGTGAAGGGTGTGAGGGGCGGGGTAGTCTAGTGTAGTGCAGTGTAGGGTTGGGGAGGGGTTCACACATCCAATCTCATTTCCTCTCTCTCAGACCCTCACACACCCCTGATCCCCCCCTGGTGACCCCTCCCCTGGAGTGTGTTCCCCTCCCTCCCTCCCGCACGCGCTCAGACTGGGCTCAGAGGGGGTGCCAACCACACCATGGCGGCTGCTCTTCAGAGATTCTAGCAGGGGCAAGAGCAGGCACTCGCTCAAAGCATAACCTCTAAATATACCCATAGCAAGGAGGTTTTGTTGTGGGTATTTATATATCTGTGTGTGTGTGTGTGTGTGTGTGTGTGTATGTGTGTGTGAAACAGAAAGAGACAGAGAGAGAGAGAGAGAGTGCTTGTGTAAGCCTGTGTTGTCCCTGTACATGTGTGTGCGTGTGTGTGTGTGTGTGTTTGTGAGTGTTTGGTACTGTGTCGTTCTTGTCCAGGATGCTTTGCACTAGGGCGCCGCTCTCTAACTAACATCTCTGGGTCTGAGGTGACACTTTGTTGGGCAGACACCCGAGACGGAAGCAGCAGAGACTGCTGCATGATGGTGGGCAGATAGTGCTTAGTCTGAGAGCAACACACACACACACAGAATCCCTCACCAGCACACACACACACACACACACACGGCCTTACAGCAGCTGGAAAGAACACATGGAAAGAAAGAGAGGCAGAGAAAAAACAAGGATGGAGAACAAAATGCTTAACGAGGGAGAAAGGTGCAGAGAGTAGGGAGATAGACACAGAGAAAAGGAAAGCACCAGACAGAGAGGGAGAGGGAGAGAGGGGGAAGCAGGAGGAGAGAGATATAGCCTGAAGCTCTTCCCACGTCAAGCTCCCAGCTCCTCCATGTCCGCTGCACACTGGGCCATGGAGCCGTGAAATTAGGCGGAGCAACACCTGCCAATACACATCCCACTAAAGAGCAGTGAACACCGCCCTCCAATGAGCTGCAGCCATCACACACACACACACGCACACACACACACACACACACACACACGCGCGCGCGCATGCACGCACACACACGCACACACACTCCTCCACAGACACACACATGTATCCACCGCACCCTCTCCTCTTTAATTCCCACCTGCTGAGCCCAATTAATAACCGATAGCTGACCCACCCACCGCCTCACACAGAACGCTCCCCTTTAGAGGACCAGCCACACAGCTCTTATCAGTCACCTCACACACACACACACACACACAAACACACACATACACACACACACACAGACACACACTCTCTCTCTCTTTCTCTTATACACACACACACACACACACACACACACACACACACACACACACACACACGCATACAGACACACACTGTCTCTCTCTCTCTCTTTCTCTCATACACACACACACACACACACACACACACACACACCTGCTTTGGACAGCCCAGGGATTGGTGGGTGGTGGGGAGACATGATTGGATCACCATGATGCCAATCACATCAGCTGCTATGGCTCCCTGCAGGTGCTGCAGGCTAATGCTGTTAGCGCAGTGGCCGGAGCACAGACAGGCTGACCAAGCGGCCTGTTTCCATGACGCCTCGGTTGTCTGAGGCTCATAATCTGCCCACCAGTCTGCAGACGCGGTAGGTAGGCATCTGGCTGGGGCCTGAGGGACACCAGTAAGGAGTAATGAGAAGAGGGAGGCCTCAGTAACACCACCATGGCTGGAACATGTACTCTATATGACTTTGAATGTGTGTGTGTGTGTGTGTGTGTGTGTGTGTGTGTGTGTGTGTGTGTGTGTGTGTGTGTGTGTGTGTGTGTGTACGTCATGATTGAGCACAGACAGACCAGACAAAGGGTGGCAGACTGAAGACAGGAGGCGGCCTTCCCTTCAACTGAAGGATACCTCTTTGAGGGACAGTAGGCAAGAGAGAGAGAAAGAGTGAGAGATAGAGAAGGAGAGAGAGAGCAGAAGAGAGAGAGAAGGAGAGAGAGAAAGAGATAGAGAAGGAGAGAGAGAGAAGGAGAGAGAGAGGGACAGAGAGAGAGAAAGAGCAAATGAAGAGAAGGAAGGAGAGGGAGGAGAGAGAGAGAGAAGGAGAGGATGAGGATAGGGAAGGGATTTTTTGGAGGCGATTGCTGCTCATTTGCGTGCTGTAGCTCAGAGGCTTCATGGGAGGGAGAGGGAGGGGGGAGATGGGAGGATGAGTGTGAGGAGGAGAGGAAGAGAAAGGGAAGAGCTGGGAGGGGGAATAGTTGGGTTATCTTGCACGCACTTGAAAGAAGAGAAAAAAAAAGAAAGAAGAACGAAAGGAAAGAAAATGAAAAGTGACACTTTAATCCAGAGGCCCCTCTTCCGCCTGACTTCTTATGAGATGTTTGTAAGCTGACTTGTTCATGCGTCACCTGGCCCCTCGCCTGATCCCATCTCACTGAAGCCGCTGGCGCTAACCTGCCTTTATCGGCCCCACGCAGCAGGGCTCCGCGCTCCACTGAAACCCCCTCTTTCATGTCCCTGACACTTTCAACATGGCCGCCCCACCCAAAACACCCTCTCCCCTCTGCCGCACGCCCCCCCAACACGGCTTGATATCCCGCTGTCGCTTTGACGGACTAAGCGCTGCCTATCTCGCACTTAATTAATTGCAATTATTTTAATCTTGCGGGCCACGCTTAACCTTGAGTGCCTGGTGAGCAAAGACAAAAAATGTACCATTTATGGAGAAACACAGAGAAAGAGCGACAGAGAGAGAGAGAGAGAGAGAGAGACAGAGAGAGGGAGAGAGAGAGGGTGAAGGAGAAAAACACTGTGGCTGACTCCAGAAATGATTTGACATTCAGGCTTAACTCAGATCTCGACTTGAAGACAGCAGTCTGGCTGCCATGTTTTTTTTCCCCTCTCTCCGTGTCTCTGGTGTTTCAGAGAGCAGAGGGGGCGACTGGGAGCGCGGAGAAGGCGAGCCAGAGACAAGCGTGAGCAAAGAGAACAGACGAGAGAACAGGAGAGAAAGAGAGTGAGAAAGAGACAGCAAGAGAGAGAGAGAGAGGGGGAAGATGAGTGCGCTGTGTGCAGACAGAGCGAGCGAGCGAGCGAGGCCTTGAACACACAGAGGCGTAGGCCAGAGAGCCTGATGGAGCATTTAAGCACGCTAGGGTGGAGGGGATGAACCAAACACACGTGCACCCAAACACCAGCACACAGAGCACACAAGAGTGGGAGTGGGAGCATACACACACACACACACACACACGCACACACACCCACGCACACACGTTCAATGGATGGTGAGCACACACACACACACACACACACACACACACATGGATGTGTCAAAGGAGGCACACACACACAAGCAGACCGGCCTAGAGACGGTCAGGCAGACAGAGAGACAGACAGATGGACGGATGGATGGAGAGAAGCAGACAGTAAGAAAGATGGACAAACAGATAGGCAGACAGGTAGACAGACAGACAGACAGACAGACAGACAGACAGACAGAGAGACAGACAGCGAGAGAAAATTTCAGAGGACCGAGAAGATAGCTTTGAGAAGATGGCTGCTTGGAATGCAATGGATCTCAGACCTTTATGGACAGCCTTAGACTTTTAAAAGAGAAAGCTGAGGTACTCATTCCAGACTTTAGTGTATAACAGAGTTAACTTTTGCCAATCACACACTCTGTCTGCCTCTCTGTCCTTCAGTGCCATGACTGATACCTTGTGCCTGACACTTCCACTGATATAATAAGTTTGGCACTGCTTTTTTCCTATTTTTCTCTCTGTCTGTCTTTTCCCTCTTTCTGAAAATGTGGGTGTTTTCATTTGCGAGCAGAAATGTGTTTTCTCTCCCCAGCACCCCCTGATATCTCAAGGTTACGAATGCCGGGGCAGGAAATGAATGCGGGCGTTAATGCTTTAGCGCGTGTGTCTCTTCTGTTTCCTCTCTCCCGGAGTGGTTCGGCTCTGCTGCCTGATTTATGTGCCCCACGCGCCATTAATCCAGCAACGATGCATGCCTCTGTTGAATAATTGATCTCGGTGCTACTGTAACTAAATCCGTCAAAACAATGACATCTCTACCCCACCACCCCCCTCGCCACACATACACACACACCACACACACAGCCCACACACCCCTATCCTGGCCGCTGAGTGCCACCTCCCCCCACGCCGAGCACACAGCAACCCCACCCCCACCCCCCATCTTGCTCCCCTCCTCAAAGACAGGTTTATTACCGCCTTTCAACTTCTCGTCTGCACAGAGTTTTGGGGAGGAGGTTGGGAGGGGAGTGAGAAGCAGGAG
>NC_045155.1:19823365-19825865 GCF_900700415.2 Clupea harengus | reverse complement strand
CTGAAAGAAGCCGATTTAAACCCCAGCCTCCACGCCCCCTTCCCACTCGTCCCTCTGTCGCCTGGCAGGTCTGCTGGGGTCCAGAGGACAGGCCAGACAACCCTGAGAGAGATCCATCACGGTTTCCCCCAAAAGCAGTCGAGAGCTTTTCAATTAGCCCGGGCCGTTCGCTTCTGTGGAGCGCGAATGAAAGCGCTGGCACTTAGCTTTCCGTGTGAGGCGCTAGCCGGCCCCAGTCGATACAATAGCGGCGATTAATTAGCGAGGTCAATGTGCTATTGCCTTGGTGTTTGGTAATGGCTCCCCGAGCAGAGAGGGGAGCAGAGGAGAGGAAAGAGAAGGAGAGAGAGAGGGATGAGAAAGGAGCGGAAATTAGGAGTTTTTTTTTTTTTTTAAACGAAAGTCCCCCTCGCATCAGACTAATGTGCCATTTCTCATCAGGAAGCAGCAGGAGAGAGGGAGAGAGAGAAACAGAGAGAGAGAGAAACAGAGAGGGAGGGAGAGAGAGATAGAGAGAGGGGGAGAGAGAGAGAGAGAGATGAGGAGAGAGAGAGGGAGGGAGAGAGAGAGAGAGAGGGAGGGAGAGAAAGAGAGAGCATTCCAACACCATTAATGTCCACCCTCCCAACTACCCCCTATACTCTAAAATAAATAAATAAATAAATAGATATAAACTGAAGGCATCTAATTAGCTAGCTAAGCATCAACTGATAAACAAGCGTGGGTTGCAAGTGTCACCCTGACGACGCAGTGTGATGCTCTGAGACGTGACGGGACACTCTGAGGCACGGAGACTCCAGGTGACCCCGTGTCCGACTGCGCCTGCATCTGCTATCCCTCAGACCCGCTCGGTGACAGCAAGTGTCCACGCAGCGCCGTGGACAGACTGTGTCTCCACTGACGTGCGACTCACACCATCCCCCCCCCCCAAGTGGCGCTGACCCTCTCTGGACCTCCCCACCCTGCCACCGCCTCATTACGTGGGCACGGCGCTTTGGGGTAGCGGAGGCTGTCTGTGTTGCCGCAGTGACAGGCCGTTAGAGGCTCTCTCTGTGGGGGCCCCCGGCGACTGACGCTGACTCTCAGCACGAACGCTCGACCCTCGACTCCCTGCCACCTCCTTTCTCTCCCTCGCTCCCTCCTTCCCCGGGTCCATCTGAAGTCTTCTCCCTCTTCTCCACTCCCTCGCTCCCTCTCCTGCCCTGTGGGAGCCACTTTCACACACTTTCCAGCGCCGGGCAGGGGGCCTATTACGCAGCAGAAGATGTCCCGAGTAATGCCTGCCTCAAATGTCACTCGCTTCTTTTTCCCCCCTCTTCCTTCTCGACAAGCGGCAGCGGAGGCCACAATATTTCCTTTCCCTTTATTCACCCGTTTCTATTTATGCCATTTGGCCTCTGTAAAATATAATTGAGGCGCGAGATTTACAGAGGCTGTTGGCGGAGAGGGAGTCGAGAGTGTTTCCATCCAGAGCGCGAATAAATAAAAACGCAGCGCCAAAGACCAGCGGAATGACAAACAGAGAGAAACAGATGGAAAGGAAAACAAAAGGAGGAGGAGAAGAAAAAAAAAACAATCAGCTTCTTGAGACAGCTTAAATGACATTTAATACATTTACTGGCAAATATAAACATAAATTGACACAGGGAGGGCCACGAACAGGGAATACAATATCTCTGATTGCTATTACTGGCCTGAGCGATGACAGCCAGCAGTAGATTGGAGTAGGAGATTGAATTTCGTGTTCTTTGAAATGGAGTTGGAGATGTGAGATTTTTCTTCTTGTGAAGCTTTTTCTCCCCCCTCCCCCCTACCCCAACCCACTTCTGCCCACATTCAGCCAATCAGAAAGCGACGGCGTGTGTGAACTCCTAAGATTTCCTGTTTCTCTTTGTGAAAGCCCTGAGCACTGCTGAAAAGGCAAATATGATCCTGTCATTCTTTTCCCTCTCTTTGCTATTAGACTGTAGAATTGCTGATAAAAAAGGGCACTTGGGTGGACAATGGCCCCTGCCTGTCACCTGAGAGGGGCTGACTAAGGTTCCCTTTGTGTTCTTCCCTCTCTCATTATGGGAGATGTGGGAAACTTTGGCCCAATCTTATGGTAATGGCGTAGACTTAACACACCGCGACGCCTTCGAATCAACTCATACCGTTGAAGGACGCTGTCACTGCGAGGGAAGACAAGCTGACAGATTCGTAAACATTACAAGGCGCTCTGACAGACACTTGCAAAAGAAAACTGCTCAAAGGTGCAAACATTCATGACAGCAGCAACAACAAAAAAAAAAAATGTAAATTGTCAACAAAAAAAAGCCCAACCCTACTTTGAAATTCACGAATGTTCCTGAGCGAGCGTCGCCTGCTAATGTGCTAATGTGCTAATGTGTTTGCGAGCGTGTGAATGTGTGTGTGTGTGTGTGTGTGTGTGCCATAACGAGTGTGAGGTGCCCCGCCAGTCTGTCTGTTTGTTCCGCCACGGCGCCAGCCTGCTTTGCCA
>NC_045155.1:19806378-19808878 GCF_900700415.2 Clupea harengus | reverse complement strand
CAGTTGCTAAACACCACCCCCTCCCACACAAAAAAAGCGAGAAAGACGAAAAACGGAAAAACGCAGGCGTCAGATGCAAACATTAGCGGAGCGATGACATTGACAGAGGCACTCATTGTATGCCACCTGGACACCCGACACAAGACAAACAAGCTCCATCGCTCACCGGCGTGGCCTTGCCTCCCGTTAGTCAGTGCGCGTGTCGGAGAGACGGACCCTCCTCCGACGGGGTAATTAATTCATTAGTTAATTCATTAAGAGACGCGCTAGCTGCTGCTTGCTGGCTCTCTGTGTTCTTATGGCTGATGATCAGGTCTTAATAATCCCTTGTTTATATCCACACATAAATGTCAGAATAGGGTGATGAAGCACGGCGGCATTTCATGGCGGCGAACGAACGAACGAACGAACGGGTGAGATTTATTCCCGTAGCTGCAGGTCGGCTAAGAGGCTTTTTGCAAAGAGTGCACCATAAATTAAGCTGGTGGCTTGCACTGCCTGAGAAAGAGAGGGGTTTCTGTGTTTAAAGGTGCACAGACACTCCCCTGAGCATGCTAAACTCTGCGCTGCCACACACACACACACACACACACACACACACATAAATGTGTGCACACACATGTATACAGTATACACGAGAGAGGGTTCACAAGCCAACCGACGATGTATCAGTATACGAATAGGAATATACACACCAACATAGGCAAAAAAAAAAAACACATACACACACACACACACACACAAACAAATTAATTCATAATCAACACACTTACGATGTTCTTGTCCCACCAAATACAAGGTGTGGCTATTCAATAATTAGACTAATGCTGTCATTCAATCAAAATGAAAAAAACCTGTTATACTTATAAGTCGTTCTCCTAACAACTCATTATTCGACATACAGCAGTTAGGTCCGGTTGAAAAAAAAAGGGAATCTATGAGTGGGGATATCCTGGCCCAACCCCCCTCGACTCTCACTGCTAGTCATCACTCTGCGTTTGGTACACTTTAAACAGACACTCCTGGACTTCTCAGCCTGGGCCTGGATTGGCATACCGTGTGGTGCTGGAGTGGGCACTCAGAGGGCCTCCCTTTGATAATCGACAAACAGGCACTGAATGGGGTGCCAGGTCAGAGACCGGAAGAAGACAGAGGTAAAACACTAACTGTACAAACATTTTCTCCAGTTTCTTTACAGATATTGAGGTAAACAGACACAGGTCTATCTCTGTAGGGATCCTTTCCATGTTGTCAGACCAACCTGTCGGTGGCAAAACAAGCGGTTTGCTCTGATGTGCTGGTGTGCCTCATGGGGTTCCATTGTATAGCCATTTTGCGGCTGCCCGTTTTAGCCTTCTAACTCAATACTGGACCTATTTAGATCGTCTTCCTTTAACCGTTTATTTGGCTGACGTCAACATTGCATTTGTTCAAAGTGAGGGATCAGAATGGCAGGCTACAACTTATATTTGACCGTTTTCAAGTGAGGAAAGGGAGCAAATGTCCAAATGAGCATGTAACATGAAGACAGGTGAGTGTACACATTATTGTGCACAAATAGCCTCTCTGACTCAGCTTCTCTGAGTGACAGGACGCCAAAAATTCAGGATGGAAGTATTTTTTGGGGCCAAGAATGAAAAGACAAAATTTAAATGAACAAAAGAAAACACAATCTGGTGTCCTCGAACTCAATGAGACGGTAGAAGAGCTGTTGTATAAAAGCCATATGAGACTTGTGTTCATGGGGTTGGTAAAGTATCTCCACGGCTATGACTAGCTGTGGCACTCAGCCTCCAGCCTCGTGCCCACAGCCAAATCCCAATGGCGAGGATATACATTATCATCCCCACTCTCACTCATGTCATATTGCTTAAATAGCCTCATATATATATATGGGACAGTACATATACACTGACTCAAGTCAGAATATGCATATAAATACACACACACACACACAATCACACACACACACACACACACATACTGTACATATTCTAACTTTGACCACACTTACAGGCACGCATGTTTAAAAACACAGGTGAGATTACATAAACATATATGCTTGCCTACTGATAGAAATACAGTGTAAAAAGCATGTTGGAAATACAGCCTCCTGGTTCAATGAAAAACCGCTCACTCCTGTGGAGGAGGACACAGCACTGCACAGCACACACACATACAGTATATAGACAGACGCAAGCTGCACACCCACATATTCTATGAATAAAAAGGCAAAAGAACAACTATCACACATATATTCTGTGCTATATGTCTTCCTGTGGGTGGTAGTGGTGGCTGTGGCTGTGGTATTGTTGTGTGCCAGCGTAGCCCTGGGTTCCTGTTGGTTTCCTGTAATGAATGCTAATCCCCTGGTGCAGGCTAAAGCCAGTGGTAGCGCAGGGGCCCGCGGGGCACGGGGGTGGGGTGGTAGGGTGGTAGGGAGTGGGGCAGAGGCCTGGCCGTGACCAGCCATGCTGCATGATGCACGGGCACGGCCGCC
>NC_045155.1:19791378-19798878 GCF_900700415.2 Clupea harengus | reverse complement strand
ACGGTGCTAGGACGACATTTTCAATTCCTGTGTGGCTGCTTGCAACAGTAGCCTGAAGCAATCCAAAAAAGTTCCTGCCTCACCTTCGCTTTATTTCCCCTGGTGGAGGGGGGTGGAGGGAAGGAGGGGGGAGAGGGGGAGAGGAGGGCGGGGAGAGAGGGGCGAGGGGGACGGGGAGGGCGGGGAGTGAGGAGAGAAGGGGAGAGGAGGACGGGGAGAGGGGGAGAGGAGAGAGGAGGGCGGGGAGAGAGGAGAGAGGGGGAGAGGAGAGAGGGGGAGAGGGGGACTGTGCACAACGTGCCAGGCATGCGTTTATGGCCACTCTCACAAGGATTCTCTTTCCCGAATGCACACACACACGCACACGCACACGCACACACACACACACACACACACACACACACACACACACACACACACACACACACAAACAAACACACACACACACACACACACACACACACACACACTACAATCAGGTATTGATATTGAGGTACACATTTATGCACACAAACACACTCAATGAACGCAACAGGTAGTCACTAAGAGCTCAGAGCATACACAAAAACATCCAAAACAACCTCACACACACACACTACATTTGGTTATAACACATGTTAACACACATTGACAATGACAATGGCCACCCTGAGTCCACCTTGTACTTTACAGCCACAGAGACACTAACATATGCATGAATTCACACACACACACACACACATGCACGCGCATACACATGTATAACACGCATGAACGCACAATGACAGAGGCCATGAGGATTGTACCCTGTGCCCAGCTCAGCCAGAGACCACAAGTGAACACACACACACACACACACACACACACACACACACACACACACACACACACACACCCTATTTCACACTCTAAAGGAAGAAAAAAACACACCCAAAGGAAGGATAAATCCTCCCAAACAAACAGGCCTGAGCTCTGGCAGTGTCATCTACTCTGTAAAGCAGAGGGGATTTCAGGCCATGCTGTAAACACAATGCTTGCCAACAGGCTATAGTACAGTATGCATCTCTTTTCCCTCTCTCTCTCCCTCTCCATCTTTCTGTAAGCTTTGCTGGATCATGGGGAAATCATGCCACCCTGCTAAATCCTGGTGCCATCACCAAGCCAGCGCTCTCCACCCACCGTGCCCATAGCCAAGACAGCCCCAGCGCCTTACTGTCACCAGCTCCGGTCCGCACATAATAGAGGCCCCCCACCACAAGCCAGTGTTTATCCCACACAAACCCGCTGGCCTATATTATACAGCAACCGATAACACGCAGGGTTGCATTCTTCATCCGCATTTATGATCCTGTTTGAATTCCGGTGACACGCATAGTATAACCCTGCTCACGCACACGTACACACACACACTCTCACACACACACACACACACACACACACACACACACACACACACACACACACACACACACACACACACACACAGACACCACACCTACCCTACCCCCTCCTACGCCAGGGTTTTAAAGCTATTTTTGGTTCTCGAATAAAGCAAAACAAAGCCATAGAATATCACCAAAGAAAATTCTAATAACACAAGGTGTTCTCATGGCCCCCATTAAAACCACAGAAGCTTGAAAAAACAGCGGTGCACACGTTTGATTTCATCTCAGCCCCGCCGTGGACACCGCCGATTTACAGCTGCCGTTGCGCCAAGCCATTGCCATAATGCTTTATGATCTGCACTTCATTTATATGTAGGCGCCATCAAACAAGACAATCCGGCCAGCAATGGAGGAGCAAACTGCTTGACCTCCGGGTTCAGCCCAGACCGCGGTGGTGGTGGTGGTGGCTGACAGCCATACCCTTCAGTAGCGCGGCAGAGCCAGTGTCCAGTGCCGACACAAGGACAACATCGCTGAGTTACGAGGGCAGGGCTTCCTTGTGCGCCTGCATGACCTCACAGGAACCCAACCGTCATAATAACCCATCATGTGTCACCATAAGGGTCACCTCAATCATTCAACAAGGTGGACCGAAAATAACTTTTTGCAGCAACCAGAACCGCGTGGAAAACATAATTTCAAATACAGCCCTATGCCCTGCAGGCGCTCAAATATGTCGCCGTAAAGATATCTGTGGAGCCGCGAGGATGTCCAGTGTGAGTCCAGCCTGGGTGTGGTTATCTGAGCTGTGTGCTAATATGCACCTAAATGTGTGTGTATGTTTTTCTGTGTGTGCGTGTGTCTATGTGTGTGTGTGTGGATGTGTGTGTGTGTGTGTGTATATGTGTGTGTGTGTGTGTGTGTGTGTGTGTGTGTGTGTAGGGGCAGAAGGTTACTGGGCTGCTCGCTGTGGCCATTTCCCTCCCAGCATGGTAAGGAGGTGAGGAGCAGGAGGCAGACTGAGCACATGGCAGAAAGAGGGAGAGAAAGAGAGAGAGGGAGAGAAAGAGGGAGCGAGAGACTTAGGGAAGTAATGAAAGATGGTAAGAATGACTGAGAGAGTGAAAATGAGATTCAAAGAAAGAGAGAAAAAGAGAGAGAGGAAAAAAAGAATGAGAATATGGATAAGCGATGAGAGAGAGAGAGAGAACGAGCGAGCAGACAAGGCAGAGAGATGGAGACATGGTCCAGCCGAGGCAGGCCCCGAAGCCAGGAGAGCGGGTGAGTCGGCGCGGCTGCCAGCAGAGCCTCATCTCCAGCCTGTGGAGCTCTGCGCCGGGGCCAAGGAGGGAGACCCAGAGGCACTGTCTGCAGACGCCTTCTGCCAAGACAGTGGGCACGGGAGCCGGGCCTATGAGTAACATCTCCCCCGGACTCTCCATCTGACTGATCAACGGAAGCAGCCATTTCTTCCTCACACTCCAACAACCACCTCTCAATAGTGGCCAGTTTATAAAAGATGTGTGTGTTCTTTCCCTTTTGTTTCTCTCCGAAGGTAAAAAAAGGGGCCAGTCTCATGGTTAGGAAGCTGTACAGACGGTACACTCTGTACTGTCATCCACCACGGATCACCCTTGAGGAGCGAGTGAACGATACATGGAGTTCCTATTGCGTGGGAACGGACATATTGGAGCAGGTATAAAACCCCCTCCGTCACGCCAGGGCCAAATGGGAGGAGGATTTGGGTGGGGTAAATTAGAGATATAGGATGATAAGGAGGAGAAAGAGTCACGGCACGCCTGATTGAAGTTAGCAAAGGGAGGAGCGAGTGACTGAGTGAGTGTGAGAGAGAGAGAGAGAGAGAGAGAGAGAGAGAGAGAGAGAGAGAGCAGGACCGACCCATTTTTACTAGGCCAAATTAAACCCTCGGCAGAACAGACCATAAAACTGGGAATAGTGAATTCAATTAGATTTTTTTTAGCTTGCATACGTGCGTGCGTTTGTGTGTTTGTGTGTGTCTGTGAGTGTGTGTATGTGTGTGTGTGTGTGTGTGTGTGTGTGTGTGTGTGTGTGCACGTGTGTGTGTGTGTGTGTGTGTGTGTGTGTGTGTGTGTGTGTGTGTGTGTACAGAGACAGAGGAAGGACCTGGGTGTGCTGAGTGGGCAGCGACGAGGAGAGTGTGGCGTGCGACTGCGCAGACCGTGGCCGCGGCAGACTTGCCCCCGCACACACACACACACACACACACACACACACACACACACACACACACACACACACACACACGTGCACACACACACACGTGTGCGCGGCCAGGGCAGACGACTGTGCCAGGAGCGCGGTAGCCCCCAAGAGCCATTTAGAGCGAGGCTTCATTAGCTAATGAGTGACTCTTAATAGGCCCGGCTGAATACACGGGGCGCCGCTTGATTACAGAGCTACCTCTTTCAGCCACCTCCACCAGTTAGGCAAAACACACACACATAAGCAGTGTACACACACACACACCAACACACACAAACATCCACAAACACAATCACTGCCGTGGCATACATGAAAATGTGTCCTCACACACACACACCCACACAATCACACACACAGACATGCACACAGACACACACTCACACACACACACACACACACACACATAGCCCTGTTTTGGTTATTGAAAGTCATTAGGAGACCTGCTGTGGGACTGTATTGATGCCATGCATCACCACACTACAGGAGGGAAAGGACAGAGGAAAGCTGATAAGGAGAGAAGGGGAAGAAAGAGGGGAGACAGCAGACAGAGGAGAAGAGTGGAGGGGAAGGGAGAGGGGGAGAGAGAGGGGGAGAAAAGACAGGAGGTAAGAGAGAGAGCAAAGAGAAGGATAAGAGGAAAGGGAAGAAAGGAGAGGAGAAAATGAGGAAAGAAAGATAGGATAAAAGAAAAAGAAAAAAGAGGAGAGAGAGCAAAAAGGAGGGAAAGAATACAGATGTTGTTACGCTGCTGTTCATACAGAAGCTCAATCTCTTTGTGCAACACCTGCTGATTATCAAACGGCATCAACCTCCACTCTCTCTCTTCCTCCCTCCCTCTCCCTCTCTCTCTCTCTCTCTCTCTCTCTCTCTCTCTACCTCTCTATCTCTATCCCTCTCAAATCGTATCATTAAAAACAATCCATCTGCCAAAAGTGGCACTCCAAAAATCAAGTTGTTGCTGACGCGGTATTAATAATGGAAATCGATAATGGGCCCGAGACAAACGAGTTGGCTGCCGGGGGCTCCTGGAGAGCGTGGTGCTCAGACGGCTGCCTGACAGCCCGAGCACTCCAACAGAGTGTGTGTGTGCGCATGTGTGTGCGTATGTGTGTATGCATGTGTGTGTCTGTGTGTGTGTGTGTGCATGTGTGTGCGAGTGTGTGTATGCATGTGTGTGTCTCTGTGTGTGTGTGTGTGTGTGTGTGTGTGTGTGTGGGGGGGGGGGTTGTAAAGGTTGGGGTTGACTAATTGGAGAGGAGGGATGGCAAACAGGAGTCTTGACAAGCCCGTTCCAATGTTAATACAATCAGGGTTGTTCTTTTTCTTTCTTCTGCAACGCATGAAAGGACGTCTTGCGATGCCTTGCACCTTGCAATAATAAAAAATGGACGTCTCACGGCGATGAGGGGATGTCAACTCCAAACGGCTGCGGGCTCCATCTTATTCCACCGGCTCTCCTGGCAGCATCCTTGTTCTGCCGCCGCCGGTTTGGCCTGGCTACCTCGGGGGAGAGGAGAGGAGAGAAAATCCAATAGCTCAGTCCTCCTGTCCTACTTTTAGGTTTGCCAAAGGATTCTCTTGGAAAAAAAGCTGGAGACTTCCTTCCCGACTGTTTTACTCTCTTGCCCGAGCCATTATTATCTCCACAAACAGGGTAAATGGAAGGGCAGAGCGGAGTCCCTCTCCTCCCGTTGACACTGATTGGGTTGCAAATGTGGGGGGTGAAATGAGATGTACATGTATTTCATTTTGAGGTTATTTCATTTGCGATGAGAGACGTTCAGTGCAAACGCACAACTCGCCAAGTCTTATTGAATTCGCCCTGCGTGAATCTACTTAGAGCCTCATTCTACTGCACATTGTATGTCTTCTCACTGTGTAAGGCTTGTAGGAAACAGCGTTGAGTATAAACTGTGTATTTGTGTCTGTGTGTGTGTGTGTGTGTGTGGGGGGGGGGGGGCGGTTAAAGCAATTGAGCGTCAGCCTAGCACAGAAATAAGAGACGGAGACAGTGTGTGGACAAACCGACTGTTTACGTCTGTGTGGATGTGTGTGTTTACGTCTGTGTGTGTGTGTGTTTACGTCTGTGTGTGTGTGTGTTTACGTCTTTGTGTGTGTATATGTTTACGTCTGTGTGGATGTGTGTGTTTACATCTGTGTGGATGTTTGTGTTTACGTCTGTGTGTGTGTGTTTACGTCTGTGTGGATGTGTGTGTTTACGTCTGTGTGGATGCGTGTGTTTACGCAGAAGTGCAATCTGTGACAGAAGTGCAATCTGGCTGACCTTGGCCAGACAATGAGACAGGCAGACTGACAGAATCACAGACAGATGGATCCACTAACCCACTTGGTTGGCTTCCCAGCGCTAAAATGTACGTCTTTAACAAAGTCACTTTGGATGAGAGCTCTGGCTAAACGACTTAATGCAATAAAATGAATTGAATGGACAATCAAACGTCTGTCCATTTTTTTTTTGTCCTCCATGGACACACTGATACACAGACAACCTAACAGATGGACAGATGGGCAGATAGACAGACAGACAGAGAGAAAGACAGAGAAGCAGCCTGACAGACAGACAGACAGACAGAGAGAAAGACAGACAGACAGACAGACCCCCTCTGTCCATCCCTTGGCTCTGACCCCTCGCACTGCCAACTGAGTTGCCCGGACCAGGCGAGGCCTCTGGCCCACAGCTGTGCTCCGCTGGGTCTCTGAGAGATGAAGATGAAGATGAGGATGAGAGCAGCAAAGCCACTGTGTGTGTGTGTGTCCCCTTCATCCGCTGCCAGCCTGCCAATTAAAGAGCTAATTAAAACCGACACAGTGTCTTACAAACCAGCAGAGGGCCCCGCTCGGCCACTGGCCACTCCGGTTTTCCAATTAACTCCAGCCAGAGGAAGAGGGGGTGAGGAGAGGGAGGGAGGGAGAGGAGAGGAGGGCTGAGGGCCCATCCAATCAAAGCAGCAGACAAAAAGACAAGAGAGGGAACGATTGTGTTTGTCCAGCAATTTTCTGCCGGCCTATGTGATGCGCATTCAATAATGCCCGAAACATTGCCCACACACGCAATGATTCTGTCATTTCGCTTCATGCACATGTCCTCACCCACTGCACCCACTCTCTCCTGTGTGTGTGTGTGTGTGTGTGTGTGTGTGTGTGTGTGTGTGTGTGTGTGTGTGTGTGTGTGTGTGTGTGTGTGTGTGTGTGTGTGTGTGTGTGTGTGAATCACCTTGCTGGTATACACTGGAGTCTTTATTGATCATAGGCCTTCCTGTCTGACATGGTGAAATATGCTCCCCTGTAATGGAAGGCTGTTTTCACGTGCGTTTCACTAGGCTAAATACTCCATCTTGCAGAGAACACAAACGCAATCAGAGCGCTCAATTTTCGCCGTGGTAAAGGCATTTTCCTCAAATGAGGATCTGGCGTGTTGACAGGAGCTTCGCTGTGACAGGCTCTATTTAATGTTTTTTTTTTTTTTTATTTAATTTTTTTTTTATAATGCGTGCTCTCAAGGTGATGTCAAAATCCCTCCAGTAAAGCCCTCTAAGTCACCGTTTGCCAGATCGGACACCGGATCCCTTTTTTTTTGCCAGGTACAATTTTCTGCTAAATCCGATAATAAGACGAAGTTATGATAATTTTATATTAACCATCTGGCTGCGCTAAAGAGCGCTGGCACGGAATGGGTAGTGCATTCTGTAGCCAACCCTGCTTTTTTCCTCCACCATTAGAATCGTTGCCCGCGACCTCTCAGCGCGTGTCAGTAAGTCACAAAAGCCCCAAAGTGATGGGCTCAACAGCAAAAGCCCTCAATCCCACATAAACCACCCACTGCGCACTTCAGCGGCTAAAATATGACGGTCTTCAGGAAGCCATAAATCTTCTT
>NC_045155.1:19781378-19783878 GCF_900700415.2 Clupea harengus | reverse complement strand
TACCCCCCACCTCACCCCCCCAACCCCCAGCCTTGTCCCCATGGAGACGGCGCTCCAAAGCTGCGGCCAAGTCAGGAGAAAAATGCTAACGAATGCTAACGTGGCTACCTCCACCACCACCATCACACCCAGGCTCACACGTTCCCTCCAGGCCTGCTGCGTCTGAGGCTTCCGGCCGGCTGAGGTGACTGGACACCATGTGGTCAGTCCCCATGGCCAGTGCTACTATTACTGGAGTCTGAGGTCAGCTGGCTATTCTGAGGTGGTGTAAGGCTACACCGTGCACCACCTCTCAATGAGGTATAGAGTCCAGGGCTATCTGTGTCTCTCCAATCAATAGACATGTTGGAAGAAAAATCACTCTTTTTATATTCAAAGCATCTTAATGATTATTATTGAAACTGAATTGTTTCACTAAGGACACACATTTTTTGTAACGGTATAAAGAATCACAAGAAAAGCAGCTCAAGGAAGCTCATGAAAAGCATTTGCAAATGTGAAGGCGATGTCACGGTTGATTCACTGACAGGACGTGCTCGTAAAGAAGGGAGTGAGTGAGCCTCCCTGTGCAGACATTGCTCTTGGGGGCGGCAGGAGCAATTGGAGGAGGCCGCCTTGGATTTCCATGCGACCAAAGAAAGCACCAGAGGAGATGGGAGAAGAGAGAGATGGAGAGTGTGTGTGAGAGAGAGAGAGAGAGCGAGTGTGAGAGAGAGATGGAGAGTGCGAGAGAGAGAGAGAGAGAGAGAGAGAGAGAGAGAGAGAGTGCGAGAGAGAGCGAGAGAGAGAGAGAGACAATGACAGAGTGAAAAAAGCTGGATTGTTTCTCGGAAAGGTCAGACTGATTTTCCTTGCCCAAATATGCTGGCCTTTACAAATTAACTCCGCAACCACGATATTTCCACAAAGGCTCTATCATGAATCGAGGCGGCGGCCACTGTTCTCCGATGAAAGCCGCTCCAAAAGCGCTTGCCATCTCCTTGTCCCACCTCCCGATTGTGCCAGCATCTCCACTAATTATGTAATGAATGCCATGGCGGACCTAATTTCAGAGATATCGCCCTCTAATTGCTTTCAAATGTTCATTAGTCAAGTCAGGACGCTCGATGCTCTCACGGTAGGTGGGGTTGGAGCCACTTGTTGGGATACAATTGTTGTGTCAACGGCTTGATTGGTGCCAGCCCGAATCCGCTGACAAGACTGCTTTGGGGATTTTACTGATAATTACCCTCCCCCCACTCCTGTGCAATGACTGATCGCAGCCAAGTCCCCCCCCCCCCCCCCCCCCCCCATTCATCTCCACCCTCCTGTCACCTCACTCCCACACACACAAACACACACACACACACACACACACACACACACACACACACACACACACACACACACACACACAGACACACAGACACACACACACACACACACACACACACACACACACACACACAGACACACACACACACACACACACACACACACACACACACACACACACACACACACACACACACACAGACACACACACACACACTGCCCACCTGTGCCTGCCACTACGATGATGTAATCCCACAATGTCCTGCTTCAGGGGGAGGAGGGAAAAGCAGGCACAGGCAGAACCAAACCTCCCCCGCATTGCCGGAAAGTTCTGCCGCTACCACCACCGCCACCGCCACCACCACACCTCCACCACCTGTGCTGACATCACCTTGGCCGCCTGTGACCACCCCCGTCATCTGCATGCTGCTCTCATCTCCAGTCACCATCACCGTCACCGTCACCGTCTCTGCCGTCAGCCGCCTCCCCGTTTTAGAACTTCAGAGTTTGCTTCCGCCGCCGCGGCTTGGCCAGATAATTGAATACCGGGGGTTTGATTTAGTCGGAAATCAATTTGGGAAGGGGCTTTTCATTCATTATCCTCCTTTAGCTTTAGAGCCCCCGTCTGAAATCCCTCAAACTTTGACAGGCGCTGAGCGACGGCGATTCAAAGTGAAAGTGAGCGACTCTGAGGTGGACTGACAGCCCCCGAGAGAGAGAGATAGAGAGAGAGAGGGAGAGAGAGAGAGAGAGAGAGAGAGAGAAAGGGGGTTGGAGGGTCAAAAGTTCTCTCTTTTGTGTTTGCCCTGTTCCTCTAAAACTCACTCTCTTTCTTTCTGTCTCTCTTTTACTCGCTCTCTCTCTCTCTCTCTATTCCTGTCTTTCTCTCTGTCTCTGTCTCTCTTTCTCCCTCGCTCTTCTCTCAGTCTGTTTGGAACGGTATTCACTGTGCTCACTCTCACCAGCAGGTGCTGCTGTGAAATAAGCTGAGAATAAGCCTTCAAGAGGAGGCTACTGCCTGGTCAGGTCTACATCTCAGCTGGCTCCCCACAAACACTGAGTGAGTGAGTGAGTGTGTGTGTGTGTGTGTGTGTGAGTGTGTGTGTGTGTGTATGTGTGTGTGTGTGTGTGTGTGTGTGTGTGTGTGTTATCCAGAGAAATAGAGGGAGACAGGGGGAGGGAGAGT
>NC_045155.1:19766378-19776378 GCF_900700415.2 Clupea harengus | reverse complement strand
TGCCAGACAACGGTAAAAAACATCTACAACATTAAAACATCTACTTCAACTTAAATGGATGCTGATGTCATGAGTATGCCCAGCAGTTCACATGTTCACATGGCGGGTCGGCCATACTGTGCCATCCCAAACCAATTAGCGGGGAGTGGAAGTGAGTTAGAACAGCCTCCAATAGAGAGTCTGCATCGTGGCATCGTGATTTTCTGGGTACGCCGTATTTGTTATAAAGAGCACTTTACAACATATCCGTGAAACTGATATTAGCAGCAAAAGCAGTCAAACTCTGAAGATCGAAAAGAAGTAGAACTACATAATACAACGTGTATAGGTCTACATATTACAGTGTTTGGAAACGTTAACGCAAAAAAACATGAAATTCAGCTCCACGCACACATAGTGGAAAGAGTAAAGAGGAAAGAAATCACATATTTCCCAGGGTCTCCAAAACTTATATTTCATGGTGTTTTTAACATTTATTATGCTTGTTATTTCAATGAAAACCACATTGACGTCAATTTCCTTTTCCCATCTGCCACTGTGCCCTCCGCAGTCGCAAGTGCGACTACAAAACACAGTTGACTCCGTGACTTAATGGGAGTGGGGAGGGTTCTGTTTAGATTTGTATAAAGGCCTGGGCAGGTCACTCACTTAAGCAATCACAGAGTGCACAGGGATGAACTGTTTTCTCTCTCTGATTGGAACGCAGGAGCTTGCATGGCTCTTAAGGTCAGAGGTCACGAGAGAGCTGTTAGCAGAGCAGCTCTGCAACACAGGCATCACTCCAACAAATCACTCATATTATTGCAAGCACAAAAACAAGATCTTTTTAAGGCTGACATTTCAACCTATAGGGATCAGCTCAAGAAACCTATTTACTAGAGAGACTTTACCGTCACAATAAATCAATTAACAAGCTCCTGGAGACTTACAGCTGTCAATATGTTATTAATGGTATTGATGGGAATTCCTAAACCATGTGTGTGTGAATGTAATCCATCTGTGTGAGGTTAGCGGGACTGATATGGCTGTGTCGATCAGTCAAGACAGGCATGGCTCATATAGGCCTGTGAAAAGAAATGAATACGGTTGACATTTTCGACCTAAAGGAACCACAATAAAGCCACGTTTACTACAGAAGCTTTAACTAACCAGCTCCACCAGCTCCATCAGCTAAATTGAAATTGAGGTGTCAACGGTTTGCTGATTCTATTTTTGACAGCATGTAACCACATGTCTGCATTGATATGAGAGCGCTGGATTTATTCAGTGTTGCGGAACAACATTAATCTCAAATCAGTCCTCAGTCAGATGGGACACAAGCATTTTCTTCAAGAGTGACAACTTTATTTAGCAACTACTATTAGAAACCAACAGTACACTTTGTTTTTGTTTGTTTTTGTCATCACGTTATCAATGAGCTGATGGAAGCAATTTATCAAGGCCACTGAAGATGATCTGTGATATACACGTAGTGAGTAAGGTGTCTGATCTGTTACACGTAGTGAGTAAGGTGTCTGATCTGTTATATACACGTAGTGAGTAAGAAAGATTGAAGGAGGGAGACAGATAAGAAGGAGGAGAGAGGTAAGAAAAGAGAGAGAGAGAGAGAGAGAGAGAGAGAGAGAGAGAGAGGGCAATATATAGTGAGAACTGTGATAGGGTTAGGGAGATAGAGAGAGTTAGAGGTAGAGAGAGAGAGAGATAGAGAGAGGTAGAGGTAGAGGTAGAGAGAGAGGTGTGGGTGTTGTCTGCCCGGTATCCTCACTCCACTGTGGGCTGTATTGATCCTCTCTCTGCCTTTTATTGAAGCCATGATTCATGCTGCTCCCTCTCCTCCCTCACCTCCCTCACCTCCTTCGCTCCTCACCACCATGCTTCACTCAGTGTCTGTCAGAGTCAGACTCCCTTCTCTCTTTCCCTTCTTCTCTCTCTCTCTCTCTCTCTGTCTTTCACACACTCTCTCTCTGTCTTTATTTCTCCTTTATTCTGCTTTGCAAGGTTACACTCTTCCTCTATCTTGCTCGCTCACTGTCACGCTCACTCTCACTCTTTTACTCTGCCTCACTATTTCACTCTCTTATTCCTGTTCCCTCTCTCTTCAACACTTTTCTTTCTCATATTTGTCTCTTTCTCTCTCCATCTCTCTCTTTCTTACTCACACCATCCCCTCCCACTCGTCTGCTAGCCCTATGTCTCTCTCTAGCTACCACCTCTCTCCCTTTCTGTATGGCTATCTCTTTCCCTCTCTCTCTCTATCTCTCTCTCGTGCTCTCTCTCTCTCTCTCTCTCTGCTAACCCACTCCCATCACTACACTAACGTTTACAATAGCCACTAATAACGGAAATAAAGAAATGCTCCACATCCCTGAGTGCTCCCCCCTATAATCTCCTCAGGCAGGCAGTATTAGCAGTCGTCCTCCTGCTGTGCGTGTTGGCTATGGGCTGAGGAGGATGAGGAGGATGAGGAGTTGGAGTGTCCTCTCCTCGGCCTGATAGGACGCCATGTCGAGCGACACTCATCCCTCGTTATGAAAGGAGACCGCATGCTCGGCTCGCGAGAGAAGAGGAGCGGAGCGGAGGCGAGTCGAGCATCTGCATTGAGACGTGCTGGGGGCCCGTGCAAGATCACTGACAGCGCAGTTAAAAGCGTCTCCTCGGGGGGCCCCTTTTTAAAACATGTCATCGTGAAAACACAAATTAGCCCTCGGAAAATATTCCCCCAGACCAAACAGAAAAAAAAGCCTGTGGTTCAAACCAAAGAGCAACCCGGCAGTTTCTCCCTGCTTTCCCCACAACCAGAACACCAGCTCTCAGCTCTCAGCTGCGCTGTTTCCTAGCACCTTAGCGCTGGCTTTCCATTGGCGGAGCTGACAGCGTCTGACTACTACAGAATGGACCGGCACCACGTCAGGGCCAGATTCGACCCAAACTTAATGAAACCAATTCCCCATATGTGCAGATCCAGTGCACCTGCCTTGTTTGTATTCTGTGCGTTAAGAGCGCCGACGCAAAATCATGGATTAATAATACTGGGAATAGTTGTCATATACTAATTACAGGCTCATCTGAAATCTGTTAGAGCAAAGACTTTGTATTATTGATTAATATTCTCAACCAATTTCAGTCTGTATGATCATATTGTCTCAGGTTCTGGGGAATATGTGGCAAATGAAATGTTGACTCTGGAGATGGAGTCTGTCAATAAGAGGAGACATAAAAGAGGCCCAGGCCTCATCTCTTATGAGCAGGAATTAATTGACTGAAAAACACTCTGCTGTTTGAGGTTGAAGTGGGTTACGTGAGGCTATGTAACAATTGTTTTTTCATTGCCAGGGGCAACATATCGTTCATCCTGCCTGCCTGCCTGCCTGCCTGCCTCCCTCCCTCTCTCTCCCTCTCTCTCTCTCTCTCTCTCTCTCTCTCTCTCTCTCTCTCTCTCCCCCTCACCCTCCCTCTGTCTTCCTCTCACTCTGTATTTCACCCCACATATTCCTTATTCTCTTTCCCTCCATGTATTTCTTCTCTCTCTCTCTCTCTTATACTCTCTCATCTTTTTGCTGCCCAATGTTCTATTTCCTCTCAGATGTCATTTCTATCTATCCCACTCTTTCTTTTTTATAACTCTCCCACCCTCCCCATTCTCTCACAGTGGGATAGTCGTGGTGTGATGATTGTTGAGCTTTCCAGCTCTAAGGTTTTTTTCTATTTCCTGCACAGGCAGTAAGTCCATGTGTGTGTGTGTGTGTGTGTGTGTGTGTGTGCGTGTGTTTGTGTGTGTGTGTGTGTGTGTGTGTGTGTGTGTGTGTGTGTGTGTGTGCGTGTGTGTGTGCGTGTGTATGTATGTGGGGGGAAGGTGAAAGTGAGTTTATAGGGTGGGTATGGGATGTGGAAATGGAGTGAGTGAGTTACACTGTTGCCTAAATGAGATTGTGTGTGTGTGTGTGTGTGTGTGTGTGTGTGTGTGTGTGTGTGTGTGTGTGTGTGTGTGTGTATATGTGTGTGGGTGGCAGGCACACACGTGTAGTGTATCATGTGTACAGCATGTTTGCATGGGAAAGATTGCCAGTGGGTGTCTGTAAACGTCCGTGTCTATGTTTGTGTCTGAGTGTGTGCATGTGTGTGAGGCATGGGTAATACATGTGTGTCTAGTAGTGCGTGTGTGTGTTTGCATGCACACACGTGTAGTGTATCATGTGTACAGCTGTGTGCATGGGAATGATTGCCTGTGGGTGTAGTGTGTCTATGTCTGTGTGTGTGTGTGTGTGTGTGTGTGTGTGTGTGTGTGTGTGTGTGTGTGTGTGTATCTACCACTGTCACTAGGCCCCCGGACCTCAGTGAGACCCCTCACCCCCCCTCTGCCTCCTCCTGGGCCTCCACAAATGAGTCATCTCCTACAGATTTGTATTCATTTGAAGATCTATGCGCCACTATTTCATCACATCCCCCCAAAACCAAACACAGAAGACAAATCAAAGGGAAATGGTGTGGAAAATGAAAGGAAACAGCCAAGGAAGGAACATCACATCAATGCACGCAACTTATAAAACAGCCAGGAGAGAAAAGAGACAGAGAGAGAGAAAGAGAGAGAGAGGGGGGGGGGGGGGGGGGTAAATAGAGAGATAGAAGAATGAGAGATAGGGGTGAGAGCATGTCGGCCCAAACAGCAAATATGCTTGGCTGTTCTCCCCATTGCCCCAAGCAGGAGGTTTTAACCTGTTTTCTCTCTTAAACTCCTCTTAAGCAGTCCTTTCATGTTAAATATCAATTCCCGCTTCGATATCACACACACACACACACACACGCACGCACACACACACAAACTGTATGTTACTGCATATAAATACTCTGGCATTCTCTTTGAACTGAACACTTCAGCTCATTACTGTTGCTTTGAAGCTGGGATATTGAAACATTGGTACATTTTGACTTTACAGTATTACACATAATGTAGCAGCAAACTCCTTTTAAACTTCTACACTGGGCATCTATAATGCATGAGCCCTTGTCTGTCAACGCACAAGAATAAATATCTTCAATGAATACACTTCTAGGTTCTGCGCAATATAAACAGAGGTTCTTTTTACGTCAATATATATATATATATATATATATACACACACACACACACACACACACAGACTACAGTACTTGTGAATGTGCAGTTATTAGCCAGGGCTTTTGCTGTGATGGGGAATTCATACACAGTTATGTAGACGTTGTCTGAAAGTAATTTTTTCTTTTTTTCTATGAGCAGACATCTTCACAAAGACTACGTCAATGGGGAGAGGAGGTGTTGGGGAGGGAGTGTGACGTCATGAGCGTTCCCAAACTTAATACCAATACTGAGGCACCGCTCCTCCCCTCCCCTCCCCTCCCCTCCCCTCTCCTCTCCTCTCCTCTCCTCTCCTCTCCTGAAGTTACGCAGCAGTAGCACACCAATGGGGAGGAATAGATATGAGAGGAAAGGAGGGGAGAGCGATGATGAAGAAAGAGAGAGGAGAGGAGAAAAGGAGAGAGCGAGGGAGGGAGGGGAGGTTAGAGAAGAATAAGAAGAGAGGAGACTAGAAGAACCGATGAGGCATAGAGAAGAGGAGATAGAGGAAAATAGAACGGAGAAAGCAGGAGCAGCGAACAGAATGCACAGGAGAGGAGAAGAAGAAGAGTGGAAAGCAGAGAGGAGGAGAGGAAAAGAACGAGGGATCCAGGAGCAGCCAGCTGCACTGATCAGGGACCAGATACAACAGCCATCTCTCTCTCTCTCTCTTTCCTTCTGTCTCTTACTGTCTATCTCTCTCTCTCTCTTTCCTTCTGTCTCTTACTGTCGTATGAGGGAAAACAGCTGTGAGGGGGAGGGAGAGAGTGAGGGACAAAAGACGGAGCGGGATGTGTAAAGGGAGAGCGAGACGGAGAGATGGAGTGAAAGCCAGAGGGAGAAAGAGAGAGAGAGAGAGAGCTAGATATAGAGATGGAGTGAAAGCCAGAGAGAGAGAGAGAGAGCTAGATATAGAGATGAAGTGAAAGCCAGAGAGAGAGAGAGAGAGCTAGATATAGAGATGAAGTGAAAGCCAGAGAGAGAGAGAGATAGAGAGAGAGAGAGAGAGAGAGAGCTAGATATAGAGATGGAGTGAAAGCCAGAGAGAGCGAGAGAGAGAGAGAGAGAAAGCTAGATATAGAGAAGGAGTGAAAGCCAGAGAGAGAGAGAGAGAGACAGAGAGAGAGAGATAGATATAGATATAGAGATGGAGTGAAAGCCAGAGAGAGAGAGAGAGAGAGAGAGAGAGAGAGAGCTAGATATAGAGATGGATTGAAAGCCAGAGAGAGAGAGAGAGATAGACGTAGGGATATAGTGAAAGCCATAGAGAAACATATTCAGGTGGTCAAGGCTAGGATTAACACATAGGAACACAAGGGAACAAAAGACAGAGGGGCAGGGATAGAAAGAGAGAGATAAAGGAAAGGAGGAGAGAGTGACTGAGAGAGTGTAGGCGGAAGTATGGAAAGAATAAGAGAGGAAGAGATAAAGACATGATAGAGAGAGAAAGAAGATGGAGGGAAAGGCACAAAGAATAAAGGGAAAGGGAATGGAGGGAGGGATAGAGAGAGCTAAAGTGGGGAGGGTGGAGGACGAGAGCCAGGGTGAAAGAAAAAAAGAGAGAAAGGAGAAAGTAACTAAATAAATAATGGCAATGACAAACAGGAGTTGGCAGCCAGTACTATTGACGAGAGGAGCTCCTTGAACAGATCCCGCCTGGGACTCCCGGCCATATTCACCAATAATCTAAACAACCAACCCCCCCCCCCAACACACACACGCACACACACATAGACTCAGGCTTTTTCACCTGCAAGGGAGCGGAGGTAGGAAACGTGTGTGTGTGTGTGTGTGTGTGTGTGTGTGTGTGTGTGTGTGTGTGTCCACTGGTGCAGGTTTCTTAAGAATGGGATGCTAGGGTACTCTGGCTTCCTCTTTCCCACAGTTGAGAGGAAAAAAAACTCGGCCAAGTCCTGCCATGGATAATTAAAAAGGAATTTGAGATGACCTCGTAAGCGAGAGCCACAGAAGGCAAAAAAAAAAAGTCTGTGTGAAAAGTGCTCGCCCGTCAGTTGGAAGCTGAGTGCTTACCGTCTCTCCTCTTTGAACTTCTTCGTTTTTCCAAGGATTATTTTTTTTAACTTTTTTTTTCAGGGGCCCGCTGAATACTGCATCTGCGGCGTCATCAGCTATTACAACAAACGAGCTGGGGTCTGCTAAGGCGGCCGCAAAAAGCAAAACAGCTTTGCGGAATTAAGGCGAATCCAGAAACAGACGTTTAATGCGTTAAATAAGGTTAGGATAAACAATCAATATTGACTAGAGGGGCCCTGGCAGACGGGCACAGTGGATCTGCTCCTGCAGAGACAGAGAGTGGCATGGATGCCATGCCAAGTGGGCTTGGGGTTTGGGCAAGAGTGTGGGCATGCCAGGAGAAGAGGGCAGTGAGGCTTTTTTTGTGGAGGGGGGTGTGTGGGTGTGTGTGTGTGTGTGTGTGTGTGTGTGTGTGTGTGTGTGTGTGTGTGTGTGTGGAGGGGGGGTATAGAGGAGTTGCTCATTAACATCTAGTTCGCTGGATTGAATGTGCACGGCACTCACTCATTCACTCACGCAGTGTGGGCAAAGCATGCCTGCCGGGCTAGTCTGAGTCTCCACTCCTCCGACAGTTTTTCTCTCCCTCTTTCTCTTTCCTTCTACAGCCCTTTGAAACAGACATATATATATATATATATATATATATATATATATAACACATCCTGCTACATTGCCGTAAAGAAGACCCCTCATTATGCCGGCTCTGCCTGCTGACACTGAACCAAAAAGTCAACAAGCAAAGAAGAAGAGGCGTGACGTTTAACATAGCATCCAAAATGCCACGTTCGAGACTACTTGGAACTCAGATATTTACAATTCTTAAAATTGCATGCCACTTGAAGTCAGAGAGACCTTGAGAGACCTTGACAATATCAATGGTTATAAACCTCTTTAAATACGCGAGAAGACGGATGAAGAGGCATTATGTTCAAATGAACAACAAAAACGTCCGTACATAATCATTGATACCCAGCAGATAGAAGGCAAACCCACTGATGAGTCATCGCCACATGACTGTTTACATTTGGCTCAAACGCATTAAAGATGGGAAATATCATGTCAGACGCTCTGGATTGCAAGTTGTCTCAAATGTGCCAAACCATCCACGTCTGAAATAAATGACCCTACCTGTTACTTCCAAAAACAGTGACAGGTAAACTTAGTGTCGACGAGCTCTTCCAAGCCTTGCACATTTACAGCTATGTTCAGACTCAAGCACAGGTGGTGTGAATCATGTCGGATTTGTGTGTTCTGACAACAAGACAGTCTCTCTGTGCTTTGGTTAGCTTCTAGGCAGCGTCACAGCCTCCATGGCACTTCTCCTATTGACACAGACGCTGATCCAGCTCGGTCACTACCTCTGGGGAACGACAATAACCCCCCGGTCTGTGTTTATACCTCTTATACAGAAGGGTGGAGTCCAGGAGCACCACTCTGTGTTTGTATCTGTTCTACAGAAGGGTGAGGTGGAGTCCAGGAGCACCACTCTGTGTTTGTATCTGTTCTACAGAAGGGTGGGGTGGAGTACAGGCGCACCGTTCCTCCCTAGAACAGGCTGCATCAGAGGGACTTATGTATCTCTCTTTGTTACGTCCAAACAGATGTGCCTCTGCCCAGTTAGTTTGCTCGCTCGGTCAGTCGGAGGGACAGAGGGTGTGTGTGTGTGTGAGTGTGTATGGGTGTGTGTGTGTGTGCGATTAGATGTGGGACAGCTTCAATTGCTTCGGCGTGGCTCCAGTGATCACACAGATAATGATGGGGTGAGAAGCAGTGATGGTGGACTGAGGAGGTGATTGCATTTTAAAAGCCCCCCCCTCCGTTTCTGTCTCTCTTTCATTATCTCTCTCTCTCACACACACACACACATACACACACACACCACACACACACACACGCACACACACACACACACACAAACACACACATGCTGCTCATCTGGCTGGGAAATCAATGGCAGTCATACAGCTGAGCCAGTTTAACAAGTCATCTCACTCTTTCGGCATTAGGATCTAATGTGCATTTGCCCATATTCATCTTTATTGGTTTTATTTGAGTGAATGTGCGAGTGTGTGTGTGTGTGTGTGTGTGTGTGTGTGTGTGTGTGTGTGTGTGTCTGTGTGTGTAAGAGATTAATGCGCGCGCGCACACACACACACACACAAACACACACACACACACACACACACACACACACACACCAGTAGTATTTAATTCCCCAGGGCCCAGTTCACCTACAGGGTGGAGAGCCCCGGTCAGTTGGCGTGAAATCATATCAGTAGCCTAGTGGAGAGATGGCACAGACAGAGAGATCACTGCAGCAGTCAGCGGAGAGAGAGAGAGAGAGAGAGAGAGATAGAGAGAGAGAGAGAGAGAGAGATGGAACGACAGAGAAAACGTTCATTCTCCATCCAGCACAATGAGGAAGAGGGGAACCCCGTGGAGCACCCCAGCAGGACTACACAGGAGTGGGGGGCAACAAGTGGGAAATTAAATTACAGAAAAGTGCAGATAATGCAGGGCATTTGACAGGCTCTTATACCGACGTCTCCCTAAAATTAGCCACAAATCCGACTATGGGATTGGGTGTGAAAAGGGTGGGGGTGAGTGAGAGTGTGTGAGAGTGTGTGTGTTGAGGGGTGGGGGGGTTGTGATAGCGTCGGGCTGAATGAAAGGCAGGGGGGGCTTAACTGCAGCTGAGCGATGCTGAGATTAAGAGCAGTGAGAGTGGAAAACTAATTACACTGGGCTTAAAAGGCAGAGGCTGGGCCCGCGTGCGCGTGAGTGAGTGAGACATCCACTCCGTTATGACTGGCACCTCCATGTTATTGGAATCCTTTCAATTAAGCGGGATTAGTGTGGGAGGAGGGCAGGAGC
>NC_045155.1:19746378-19758878 GCF_900700415.2 Clupea harengus | reverse complement strand
ATACATACTGTACATACATACATACACACACATACATATACACATACATATACAGTATACATACACACACACATATATATACATAAACACTGACGCTTCTCACTGGTGTAAATCACATGTGAACCAGAGTAAGTGGCTCTCCCAGCTCTGCGATGAGTGGAAGCGGCTGTCCCCTGAGGCTCTGTGACAGAGAGGGGTGGGGGGAGGGGGTGGTGGCGCTGGCGGTCGGAGGAGACTTCTTCCCTAACATTTCATTCCTAATTCATTTTCATTTTAACAGTCCAATGCCTGTTGGTTGATAATGACACCATGTATTTGAACAAGCAGTTGAACATAATCTGCCGTTTTGCTTGGTATTAGGAGGCGGACTGCGACGTGCATGTGTTTCGCAATTTCACGCTGCTGACCAAGGTGCACATACATAAACGAGGGAGAAAACACATACACTGAAGCTTCCATGCGCTAACAGACACACACACACACCTGCACAAACACACACACACACACACACACACACAGAGACACACACACAGACACACCTGCACAAACACACATACACACACACACACACACACACACTTGCAAAAACACACATACACATGCTCACGAACCACACACAGCAACACACACACACACACACACACACACACACACACACACACACACACACACACACACACACACACACACACACACACACACACACACACACACACACACACACACACACTTGCACAAACACACATACACACACACACACAAAGGTGCTGCTGTGGCTGCCAGTTTCTGGATGGCACCCAAGCAGGAGCAGGTTGGCTCTCCTCTCCCCTCTCCCCTCTGCTCTGCTGTGCTTGGCGCCTCCACGTTGAGTGGGAATGATGGCTGCTCAAGATGGTGGGGAGGTGGAGGTAGAGATGGTGGGGAGGTGGAGGTAGAGGCACAGAGAGATGCAGAGGCTCAGCCAGGCAGGCAGGCAGCTGGGAGAGGGCTTGTTAGCCCAGCGATCACGCCAGCCAGGCGCAGCCTGGAGTTACAAGGGCTGCATATAATAGCTTCTCTTCTCCACTTCTTTTCCCACCTCAACTCCCACTCAGCAAACAGAAAGAGGGAGCGAGAGAGAGAGAAAGAGAGAGAGAAAGAGAAAGAGAGAGAAAGAGAAAACTCCATATGGCGGTAGAGACATACATTTAAAGTAAAACAAAACCAAACAAAACAGCAGAGTTGCTTGCTAGCAGAGTTTTCTCCGCCCATGCTTACACCCAGACAGGCACTCAAGGAAACGCCGTCGCCTGGTTTAGTATCGCATTACTGTTTATGTTTTTATCATGTCTTTGCCCATGGTTTTCATTCACACTAATGTGTGCCATCAATTCCCAGCACAGACCTGGTTGTCTGTTTGTCTTGCGTTTGCTCATCAATCACGTGTAGGTAGGTGCCTCAGAGGGTGAATGGAGGGGTGTGGGGGGGCAGATGGGGTAAATGGGGGTCCCCCCCCCACTCCACCTTTTAATTAAAGACACCAATCAAGCGTTAGCATCCTCGCTCCCCCCCCCCTCTGTCTGATGCTGTGCTGCTCTCCGCCAGCAGGGGAAACCTCTGCCTCTTATCTCTCCCTTCCTCTCCCTTCCTCTCCCTTCCTTCCCTTCCTCTCCCTCCCTCTCGGCATCTCTGTCTCATTCCCATCCCCTCAGTATGGGTCTCTCTGTCTTCATGTATGCATTTATTTATTTCAGTCTGTCTGTCCGTTTCTCAACATGTATTTTCTTTCTGTCTCTTTCTCCTCCCATCTCCATCCATCTCTTTCTTGTCTCTTAAGGTTTCTCATCGCGCTATTCCTTTTTCTCCTCTCTCTCTACCTCCCATGACAGTCTCTCAATGTTACTATTTTACATAACACACACACTCTATCTGTCTCTCCCTCTCACACACACACACACACACACAAGCACACTCGCTCTCAACCTGTTTCTCATACATACACACACGCACGCACGCACGCACGCACGCACGCACGCACGCACGCACGCACGCACACACACACACACACACACAAGCACACTCGCTCTCAACCTGTTTCTCATACACACACACACACACCCACCCACCCACCCACCCACCCACCCACCCACCCACACACACACACACACACACACACACACACACACACACACACACACACACACACACACACACACACACACACACACACACACACACACACACACAATTCTCCTCCTCTGCTTCCATCATTAATCTGCTGTGTGCAATCACAGGAGTGGGACTGCAGGCTGCTCCAGCACAGAGAGCAGCCAGGCTGGCTCTCATCCGCTTCACAATCAGCTGCGACCAAAGGGCCTTTTTTGTTTTTTGGGACTGTTCCTGTCCACAGCACACTACTACTCATCACATGTGGCTGGACACACACACACACACACACACACACACACACACACACACGCACAGATGTGATCCATAACTGCATCATGCATGGTTTTATTCTGATCACACGTTCGGTGCTGACGTGTGCTAGTCTAGAAAGCACTGTTCCCCTTCGAGCATGTATCCTATTTTCTTCTCTTTTGTGTGTGTGTAAGAGAGAGAGAGAGGGAGAGATAAAGAGTGTGTGTGTGTGTGTATATGGGTAAGAGAGAGAGACAGAGGAAGAGAGAAAGATTGTGTGTGTGTGTGTGAGAGAGAGAGAGAGAGAGAGAAAGGGACAGATAAATAATGTGTGTGTGTGTGTGTGTATGTGTGAGAGAGAGAAAGAGTGTTCGTGCGTGTGTGTATGTGTGTGTGTGAGAGAGAGACAGAGTGTGTGTGTGTGTGTGTGTGTGTGTTGCTTATGTCTTTCCACACCTGTACAAGTGAGAGCTGGATCATATCTCCAGTGGTGGCGATACTCTCTCCATTTTAATGAGCAGGCTCGGCATTGAACCAGACCGATGCCATTATACGCGCGCCAACGCACCGTCCTGCAAGGCCTCCCGGTAAAAAAAAAATAACAGCGCTTTTTAAAATGTATCCCGGCATTAGACAAAAAAGATGAGCACGGATCAGATAAGGCAGAAAATCAAATGACTTAGGGCGATCTGATCTCCTCAAGAGCTGCTGAAATTGGGGTGAGACTCCGGTGTGAAAGGTCCTCCCACCTTATTTATCAGCCCTGTGCAAAAGGTATTTGCTCAGCTTTTTTTTAAGGAATTGCGTGTGTGGGTGTGTGTGTGGGTGTGTGTGTGTGTGTGTGTGTCTGTGTGTGTGTGTGTGAGAGAGAGAGGTAGAAGAGTGTATGTGTGTGTGTGTGTGTGTGTGTGTGTTGGGATATGGTGCTTTTCAATTTTCACACACCCACAGGAAAGCATTTGAGTCCTGCTCACTGAAGTGGGTCTCAAGCACGGACCTGAAACCCCCAGCACAACGTGTGTGTGTGTGTGTGTGTGTGTGTGTGTGTGTGTGTGTGTGTGTGTGTGTGTGTACAGAGGCCCCTCGCTCGCTCCTCTCCTGCCTGTATACTTAGGCGATTCAATTAACTTTATCAGAATTATACATATTTATACATGAGGGGAGAAATGCTAACTGCTCCTTTATCAAAGAGCCACGACAGACACGGCTATAGTCTCAGCGGCCTCAGAATGTTGGATTAATATGGAAATGCACCACCTCCAGATACAAGCACAGGGAAGGAAGGAAGAAAAGAAGAGGGGGGCTAGCCTTAGGCAATTTGCCTGTTCTTTGGGCAACTGCTGGTGATGGCCATTTCTGGCCCGTGATTGTGTGGAAACTCTCCCGGACCTGGAGGATTTGTTAATTTACCAAAGGTAATAGTGTTCCTTAATTCGGTTTATTCATTCCCAGACTATGACAAGGACATAAGCTATGAATAATGAACAGCCCCATGAACCTACAGCAGAGAAAGAAGAAGAAGAAGAAGAAGAAGAAGAAGAAGAACAAAGAAAGAAAAGAAGAAAGGAACATCCAGTCATCCGCTAGCCAGAAGTTATGTCTTTTTTATCACGAATATCTCTCCTCTTAAGAAGGGGCCAACAATACCCAATACCCCCACCCACACTCTCACACACACACACACACACACTTACACTCACACACACACACTCAATTTACAAAGTCTGAAAGCGAAAGGAGAGAAAAGAGAAAAAACATTCCCAGATGGAGACACTACATCTATTCAATTAATCAAACAGAGTAATTAAGGAAGTGAGAGGTGGGAGTTATCAAGGGCTAGACCGTGTGTGGAGCCGCCAGAAATTCCCATTAACACCTTGACACACTGGCAATGATGAGACTGAATGAGTGCTCTCGATCCTCGCTTTCTCTCTCTCTCACTCTCTCTCTCACACACACACACACACACACACACACACACACACACACACACACACACACAGCTTGAGGGGGTTCCTCCTCAGCTGAAATTAAAGTGGGGTGGGGTGGGGTGGGGGTGTGTGTGAGCTTGGTTCTGTTATCAGGAGGATCGGTGAGTTTTAAGGCCTAATGAGTGGATTAAATGAGCAGCGCCATGAATAACTTCACAGAGCAGGGCACCTACCTCCACACAGCCCCTTACGTCAGTGTGTCTGTGTGTGTGTGTGTGTGTGTGTGTGTGTGTGTGTGTGTCTCTCTGTGTGTGTGTGTGTGTGTGTGTCTGTGTCTGTGTGTGTGTGTGTCTCTGTGTGTGTGTGTGGGGGGGGGGATCTCCCTCTAGTGAGTACAGCATGTGTTAGCTGAATGCCATATGGGTTTTATTCACCAACATATCAGGCTATACAGGGGGAGAGAGAAGGAGTCTTTGTGTGTGTGTGTCTGTGTGTGTGTGTGTGTGTGTTTCCATGAGTGTGTAGGTGGAGGGGTGAGGGTGAACTGTCTGAAGTGGTTATAAGAATGTAACAAATGCAGCCACCTATACACACACACACATCTACAGTCATTCACATACACACACATCAGAATCCACTAACCAACAATATGTAGACATGCACCATCACACATGCGAACACACACACACACACACACACACACACACACACACACACACACACACACACACACACACACACCCTCACACTTGTGTACATAGGTGCACTCACACTTGTTCACACAGCTGCAGAAATATATTCACATACTGTACCCAAATCATATCAGAATAAGCATCAGCAATGACGTGCAGTGAGCAATGAGCAGCACACCTGTCTGCCTGGTCTCTTCCTCTCCTCCGTCTCCTCCTCCTCCCATCCATCCCTCCTCCCTCCCTCCCTCCCTCCATCTCCAGTAATGATAGTGACGCTGAGAGTGACACCTCATAAGAAAGCTCTCCGCCTGCCTGCTCACTAACCCTGCCTGTCAGTCATCGCTCACGCCCCGGCCGCTCACGTGTGTGTGTGTGTGTGTGTGTGTGTGTGTGTGTTCGCCATCCCCCTTCGTCCATGGACACCTCAACCCCCATCTCCTCCTCCTCCTCCTCCTCTTCATCTTAGACTGCATGCTTGCCAAGCTGTCAAAACAGGCCGCAAGGCTCTTATGTGTAATATAATTACACCACGAGCACAATGCACTTTGATGACATCTTCTCTTTTCACCTCCCCTTTACCTCACCTCCATCACAACCCCATCTTCACCCGTGCTACACCCCATCTTTGCAACCCCCGCCCTCCCAGCACACACACATCCACACACACTCACACACACACATACAGACACACAACCCCTTGTGTAAATGACGTTGGAACGACAAATCGTGGCAGAGCCTATCAAGAGGCATCACATGCGATTGATGATTGGCTGATAAGCGGGAGCCTGAGTGTTGGGCCCGGGCTGAAGCACCGGTTGGTGTTGGTGCTGGTGCCAGTGTTGGTGCCGGCTGACTGGTGTCGGCGCAGGAGTGGGAGCAGTCATCAGGAAGCGGTGCGTTGCGGTGCGTTGCGGTGCGTGTGGGAAAAACTACTTTAAATGTAAATCTGCCACGGGCCCGTCGATTGAGATTCATCGCCCGCGCGCCCCAATCTGACAGTGCAGCTCCCAGCGCCGCCGCCAGAGCTGTGCCATCTGCCGCCGCACCGTCGGGCACGGGATGGGATGGGGGGGGGGGGGGGGGTGGGACGGGGGGCGCACCTCGCCCTGCCACGCAGCACTGGCCTCGGCCAGGCCCAGTTTGTCCTCGACCAGCCCCACCCGCGGCATCTCAGCCTGGGCAGGACGGGTGTCTGAGTGCCCCTCTCTCCCCACCCCCTGTCCCGCTGGCAGGTGAGTTAGTGGAGCGGCAGCGGCAGCCTCTCTCCTCTATCTCCGGGCGCACAGTGATTGCCTGCGAGCTGACGCCCCGATGCCTTCAGGCACAAAACAGATGTTCCCGCCGTTGTTATCTTGATAGAAAAAACGCAGGCGATTTAAAAAGAATATAAATTACAAGGGGAGGTGGGGGGAGTGAGCTGAGCCTCAACACCTCCTCTGGACTGGTGATGGGGGTGGGGGTGAGGGTGTCGCTTCCCTTATCGCCACGGCAGCAGCCATGCAGAGGGAGAGGCGAGGCTGACAACTGTCAGTGATGGGTCGCCGATAGCAACAACGACCTGCTTTCTCTCGCCCGAGTCTCTGACCGCTGAATGGAGAGCCTGAGTCTCAGCACTCGAACCGACCTCTGAGCATTCACACACACACACACCAGTGGCGGCGCCAGAGATTTTTTTCTGCAGGTGCTATGGGGGTGCTCGGCGTTTTACCGAGGGTGCTATGAAATTAGGGTGATAGCATATGTGTCACATGGTTCTCTACTACAACACCTCCCCACCATATCGTCATATCTGTTTACATGTTTGCTCTCTGAAGCGTCTTTGTGGTCCATAAAAAGCGCCATACTAATCGATCGTATTATTATTATCATTAGGCTGCTTCCGACGGACGCGTACATAGCCGTGTTCCTCTGCGACAGTCACTGCCAAATGCATGCAGCATGTTATAGATTCCGCAATCCCAAATACTTCACTTACTTCAGTGGGGGTTAAAGTTGGTGCCAGATGACCACCAGGTCACCACTACCATGTCTGACAAATTAAACTAAACATAAATAGTTCAAGACATTCTAAACTAAAGAGGGCAAATTAGAATAGCAGATAGAATGAACTAAAACAGTCAAAGAGTCAGAAATGCTTTTAAAAAGTATATATTATTTTAGGTCACAATCAATAAAAACATACAAGCTTATGTTTACCTGGCTAGCACAAACAGACTGCTCGTCCTAGGCTAGAATCTCTGATTTTTTAAGGCGGATCCAGAAAAATCCCCAAAAGAGACCGCATTCATTAATGTTCTAACAACACATCTAACAAGACCGTTCCACCTTAAATCTTAAACAGTGTAAAGATGCAGGCCCCTTTTAAAAGTCAACAAAACAAAACAGTAGGCACTCAAAACCACAATAATCAGAGCTAGATCATTGTATCATTGTACAATAAAACTCTTAAAGAACAGGCAAAAATGCAAACAAAACTATGCTGGAAAAGCCATAAGCAAAACCAAAATCCGGGCAAGCCAGCAGACCAGGTGTAGCATGGCTAGCACCCTCAGTAGAGGTGTAGGGTTGATCTCTTTGACCACGACGTTCCTCTTCTTCTAAATCAGATGCAGATGCCCCTTGCATTTCTTCTTCTTCTTCAACATCACATGATTCTTCTTCTCGTGGAATTTTGGGTATCAAAAACCTATCCATTATTGTGAATTTGTTGATACTACCGCTTGACTTTGACAGTGCACTAGCTCTCTTTCTCCTTCAATCGTCAGGAAACGTCAACGTTCACGCATGCGATGATGCGACGTGTCTGTGTCGTGCTACGTGAACAATCTGTTAATTTCAATCTGTTATTATTTTCTTTTGTGATTGAAATATTATTATCACACAATAAATTAAATTAAGAACGCAGAATTAAATTAAATAACAATAATAAATATACCATTATTTTCTTGGGGGTGCTATGGGGGTGCTATGGCTAATCCAGGGGGAGCTATAGCACCCCCTAGCCCCCCCCTGGCGCCGCCCCTGACACACACACACACACACACACACACACACACACACACACACACACACACACACACACATATACTGGGCTTCATTCATTACGTATTCATATGCACATTTAACTCAGTCTGCTGATGCCTTCCACCAAAGCTACTCTCTATCCAGTGAAAGTATACATTCACACAGCTTATGCAACGTATCTCTCTCTCTCTCTCTCTCTCTCTGCCTTGGGTATTGCTAGTGCCTTGCTCTGTCAAACAAGCTACTTGAATGCATTAAGTATAACACCAATACATTTCCTGAGCAAAAGAACGAGAAGATAAAATGGTTTAAAGCATTTTCATAAAGTGCCTGAATGAGGGGGAAAGTGATTGTGCTTTTTTTTTTTCTTTAAGAAAAAGAGTCTGTAGCTGTAGTGGCTGGTCTGTCTTGTGGGAGAGAGTGGTGCTGTGTCATGTGTGTGTGTGTGTGTGTGCGTATGTGTGTTTGTGTGTGTGTGTGTGTGTGCGTGGGTGCGTGTGTGTATGTGCGTGTGTGTGTGTGTGTGTGTGTGTGTGTGTGTGTTTGTGTGTGCGTGTGTGCGTGTGTGTCTTTGTGTGTATGTGCGTGTGTGTTTGTGCCCGTGTGTGTGTGTGTGTGTGTGTGTGTGTGTGTGTGTGTGTGTGTGTGTGTGTGTGTGTGTGTGTGTGTGTGTGTGTGCGTGCCTGTGTGCGTGTGTGTGTGAGGGACTTTGTGCGCAGGTTTAATTAAAGCTTTTGAAGAGCAAGCGAGTGTGGAGGCATAAATCAGGGAGAGGGGCGGCCGGAGAGTGTTTATGGACGGGGTGGCCATGGCTGAGGCCGGGGCGCCAGACGAGAACAGGGTGCCCAACACTGGCCTCATTCCACTCACGCTCTCTCTCTCCTTCACTCTCTCTCTTTCTCTCTTCTTCTCTCTCTTTCACTCCCTCTCTCTCTCTCCTTCACTCTCTCTCTTTCTCTCTTATTCACTCTCTTTCCCTCTCTCTCTCTCTCTTGCTCGGTATCTCTCCACTCTTTTTCCCCCTCTCTCACATACACTCTCTCCATCATTTTTCTGTCAATCTTGCATTCTTTCTCACTCTGTCGTTCTCTTTCATTCTCTCCTTCACACTCTCCAAGTCTCTGTTTCGCATTCTCTTTCTGGTTTTCTCTCCCTCTCTCTCTGGTTCTCTCTTTCTTTAATTCTCCCTCTCCCTATCTTCTTCTCCTTTGGCTCTTCATCTTCTTGCCTCAGCACAACACCTCCCTTTGGGACCCAAATTCATTTCTCTAAAGCTCTTCCTAAAATGGGTCTCTGAGGACATGCTCCGTGTGTGTGTGTGTGTGTGTGTGTGTGTGAGTATGTGTGTGTGTATGTGTATATGCACCTGATTGAAAATGCATGCCTGCACACTGTTACACTGTTACACCCCAACCCCCCCACCCCCGCCCCAGCCCTGCTTTTTCATCTCCTCTTCCTGTGTTGTTATTGTGGCTGTGTTAATCTTCATCGCCAACCAAAACAGCGCAAATGTTCCCTTTCGTGCGCGGGAGGTGAAAAGTGCGGATGGGAATCTATTAAGCGAGGTCTGTTCTGTCGGGGCCTCCGTTGCCACGCTCACGCTGGGAGCCTTCATGTTCTGCAGACTCATATCCCGGAGCCGACACTCATAATGACGTTTTTGTAAAGGGGATGCTTTGTACTTGCAATAAAACATGGGCGTTGGGGAATTGCACACTGCCTAATTCTGTGTCGAGGAGAGAGGAGCTGTGAAAATCTTCCACGAGACCACAGGAGCTTTCGTTTCCTCCTTTTCGCTCCGGCAAAGAAACATTGGCGCAATTAAATCTCATCTGGCCCGGCGCTTAAAAGGGGTTGGGTTAGAACTCAGTATTCTCCAATGGCGCGCCGCCGCCGCTGCTCTGCCTCATTTAAATGCATTCTGCTCAGGAGAAGTCTGCTCTGAATTGCAGACCACTTCCCTTCAGTTGCCCTGATTGACTATGCCGTTTAAACACTTGTCCCCGGGAACAAAGTGCAAACAGCCTATATGACACTAAAAGACCCAAGTCATCAACAGCAGGTACGTACATACAGCCCAGAAGCCCCACGCAGATGGGCAGGCTATTGCGGAATGAACATCTCTTCGTTACTTCATTTTGTTCTCCTCTTAAATGGGTAATTTCTGAAGGGGCTGGCGGCATCATTCTCTCAGCAAAGGGGAGAGAAGAGACAGCAGCCTATTAACCTAAAGCTTCCTCTGCTCTCACTGTGCAGGTTAATGATGGTATAACCACACAGCCAAAGCAGGAGAAGAGAGAAAGAGAGACATAGAATGAGACAGAGAGGGAGCGAGAGAGAGAGAAGAGAGAGAGACACAGAACGAGACAGAGAGAGAGAGAGAGAGAGACTGACATTTACCAACGTTTAACAGACAGGCAGAACAGCCGTAGAGGAGCAGCCCGTAATGAGATCACATTATTCTCCCAAATAATCTTACAAGCTCGGATGGATTATGCCAGTTTTTTCATCCGCGCACTTTTCCATAAGACTGTTCTTCCATCCTTTCAGCCTGTCTACCCCCCCCCCCCCCCCCCATCATCATCTCTCTCTCTCTCTCTCTCTCTCGCGCGCGCGCGCGTCGGTGTGTAATAACCTGACAACCCAGAGAGAATGTGGCCAAAGCAGCTCTTAACAGAGCTCGCATGTATTAAAAATGAATATTAATGGAAAAATGACAGGCACGAGTAGACCTCCGTTTCCCAGGCCAGTAAGAGAGGGACTCTGGGAGTTGTAGTGCACTCTGAGGTGCAAAGAGCACAAGGCCCCTGGACTACAGCGCTGATGAGAGGACAAGATGTCCATCCCCAGAGAGAGAGAAAAAAGGAAAGCAAGAAAGAAAAGAGAGACGGAGGCCAAGGACGCCACACCCTGCCCTGGCCGTCTGATGGTGCTGATGCTTATGCCAGCTCGGGGCGGCGTTTATGGATCACCTGGGCACGGCCCTCGCTCGCTCATCCAGGCCTGTCACTCGGGTGCCATCTCAGTGCCCTCGGCTGACCCCAGCCATTGATTCCCCCACAGGAGGCACGCGGGCACAGGCCAACTATCGACCCACTTATGATGCATCTACAATGCAGGACCGCCCCAGAAAGTGGAAAAGAAAAGAAAGAAAAAGAACAAAAAAAGAGAGAAAAGAAGACAAAGAAAGAAGGTGTGTGAAAAAAGAAGGAAAAATGGATGGATGGAAGGAGTGTACCAGAGAATGACAAAAAGTGTTAAGAAAGAAGAGAAAAAAGCAGAGAAAGAAAGAGAAAGAAAAGAAAAGAAAAAGTTTTGATTGAGCGAACTGGTAAAAACCAGCACAAATAGCAGGGATGAGCCGGTCAAAGCTGTGAGGCAAAGGCTTTAAATTTGGAGCTTTGAGGGGGATAAACCACTGGTCTGTTTTCCCCCAACTCCTTCCTTGAATGGCACTGCCATTTCAACAGAGACAGAGAGGTTCAGAGAGAGAGAGAGAGAGAGAGAGGGAGAGAGAGAGTGGTTTAACACTCGTTTATGTAAACCTTTACATTACTTTACCCTTAAAACACAAAATACATGAGAGACTTCAGAGAGTAAGACAGGGAGAAAGAAAGGGAAAGAGAGAGAGAGAGAGAGAGAGAGAGAGAGAGAGAGAGAGAGAGGACAAGAGGGAGGTGAAAACCTCCCTGAGTTTATTTTGGTGGTGCTGGGTGGCGGGGGGTAAGGGGGGGTAAGGGGTGGGGGGCGCTGGTCTGCAGCCTCTATCTGTGCGTTGGAGCGCGTCGGAGAGTCTATCTCACCTTTCACCTGAGAGTCTCAGCAAGCCACATGCCAGCCCCGCCACCAGACCACGCCAGGGATTCACACACACACACACGCGCGCACGCACGCACACGCACACGCACACGCACACGCACACGCACACACACACACAAACGCAGTCATGCACACACACACAATCTGGCCACCCAGTAAGTTGTGATAACCACTGTTTTAAAAAATATGTGTTATTTGTCAACAAAATATTGTGGGCAGAAGATTCTCTTTCTCTTTGGCTGTGTGGTACACAATAAAGAAAAAAACACATGGCTGTCTGTGAGGAGAGATGAGAGAGGGAGAAAGAAAAAGACACACACATAGACACACAGAGAGAAGTCAGTCAGGTTCCTCTCTACACTAAGAGAGTGAGGCCACTGAACCCCATTCAGAGTGGGAGCCAGTGCAGGTCAGCTCATCTCCCTGTGTGTGTTTGTCCAGTGTGACCTGCTGACCTGCTGACACTGGGCGGGGGCTGGGGTGGGGGTGGGGACGGGGGCTGGGTGGACGTGAACATGGAGGTTACTGGGAGGGGGGAGGGACACAAGCACGTCAGCGTTACTGACACATACACACTCGGTAGGCTGGAATGCCTGCGTGTGCCGCAAACCCAGTTCATATATGATGAACATAA
>NC_045155.1:19731378-19741378 GCF_900700415.2 Clupea harengus | reverse complement strand
ACACACACACACACACACACCATGACAGGCATCCACACAGGCACCCACTTCATCTCCTGGTTTGATCTCTTTTCTGACTCTACTTCCACATATCCAGCTGTCATCCCATCTCTCTCTCTCTCTCTCTCTCTCTCTCTCTCTTTACCATGGCATCTCTTGCTGTCTTTCTGTGGGAGCTGCTGGTCTCAAGGCTAGACCTGAAGCTGTGTTTGCTCTGTCTATCTGCTCTGGCCAAGCTGCAGTGTGGGGGAGGCCCTTCAACTCTCTACTTTCTTTACCTTTCTCTCTCTCTCTCTCCCTCTCTGATCATCTCACATCTTCCTCTCTCCTTTCCTCTCTCTCTATCACTCTCAAGGCTTTCACTCATTCTCCCTCTCCTGTATTCTCTCTCTTTATCTCCCTCTGCCTCTCTCTATCTGTCTCTCCCTCCTCGTTACGTTTACGTTTACGTTTAGTCATTTAGCAGACGCTTTTATCCAAAGCGACTTACATATGTGCGACTTACAATGTATACACATTTTACATTGATGGCACACTGCACATCAGGAGCAATTAGGGGTTCAGTGTCTTGCTCAAGGACGCTTCGACAGGGAATCGAACTAGCAACCTTCTGATTACTAGACGACTTCTCTACCTCATGTACCACTGTCGCCCACTGTCGCCCACTGTCATCCTCCTCTTTTCTTCCTTCCCTCCTCTTTTCTTCCTTCCCTCTATTTTCTCTCCTCCTCCAGACCCCTGACCTCTCCTTCTGTCCTCCTCCACACCTCCACTGCCCTCCGTCGGCCTTTGAGTGACATGCGTGGAGTAAGAGGAGAGCGAGAAAAGAAAAGGAAAATGGAATGAGGGTTTTTTTTTTTTACATCTTGTCATTTTCTGGAAAACCGCTAAGGCATCTGGTGCGAATAAGCAGAATGTTTGCAAACAGTGACGCGTGTTTCGATGGCACACCGCACTGTTGCATGCTAATTTGCAGAGCAGAGAGCCACTGCAGTGGGGTTGTAATTAACTAGCCTAGCGCTAGCACAGGGCACAGTCTCTCTCCATTGCACTCGCTCTGTCTCTCTTTCCCTTTATCTCTCTTCTCTCTCCTCTCTTTCTCATTTCCCTCTATCTCTCGCCCCCTCTCTCTCTCTCTCTCGGATTCCCGCAGCCTATCAGCTATCTAGGCTCCTCTGTATGTTCTGCATGATTGCCTGTTGATTCTGCGGTGGACTGGTGTTAGCCTGGCTGGCTCTCTCCAAAAGACATGATGATATCTCTAGCCGTCCGCGCTCGACGTCACGGGGAGAAGCTGATTAACTGCTCCGCTGCCCCTGTAGGAGCCCGGGCTTTCGCTGAGCTCTTTTAACGCGGCCAGAGCAGAAGAAAAAAAAAAGAGTTAACCCCTTGTGAGGTAGAGGCTGTACCACGCTGAGTCACTCTGTCTGACTCTCTCAATTCTTCACTGTACAAGGGGCCCTATTAGCATGACCGCAATACATTACAGTATTGTCAAAGCAAAACTACAGGTAAGAACAAAAGTTAATAACAATACAATAATAAAAATAAGGGAAGTATTGACAAACACAGCACCGTTAGTAACAGTGTCTGTAAACAAACATCTCAACATCTTTCTCTCTCTCTCTTTGTGTCTTACTCGTGACTCAAGCTCAGTGGGTAAGTGCTGGGTATTGAGAGTTATAGTGTGTGTATGGAGGAAAAGAGACAGATACCACTGAGAATCCTATACACAACCCCACCCATCCCCCCTGGCTATGAGTAGCTTCAGTATGTATGCAATGATGAAATGGTTGCATGATTATCTATATAGAAATATTGCTGCAGGGTTGGAGATGGATGTGGAAGGGGGGGGGGGACACAAACACATGCCATCAACCAGTTTCATTCTGAGAGTCTCATCTCTAACAGGTGGCTCATCACTGTCCAATGTCAGGAGAGCTAGAGAAGAGGAGGAGTGAGTGAGTGAGTGAGACGGAGAGAACAGAAGCGAACGAGAGGAATGAACGAGAGAGAAGAAATTGATGCTGGGTAGCTGAGCAAGTTGTCCCCTCTGGGCCTGTGTTTTGGATGCCTGGCTTTGGTAAACGCATCGCTCTTTCAGCGCAGCCGACCATTAAGTCTGGTCCCCGTCCCCCCTCACTCCACTGTCTTCATCTGTGCTGCGCTCCCCCCTGAGCGGCCGTGTTGGGGCTCTGAGGACATCCAGTTAGCTGAGCTGAGTGTGGGGGCCTCTGCTAATGACCACCCAGAGTACCAGCAGCCCATCACAGGGCCCACAACACGCCCAGAACAAAGCAGCCCATCACTCTCTACAGCTCCCATTGCATTCTGGGAATTGCAAAGTTGGCATCAGTTACCTCTTTTTCCACTGCTGATCACTCCAGCAATGACCAGTTTTCTTGTTGTTGTTTTTTTCCCCATTGTTGTACCTTCTCACCCCCATTCTGTCTGCATTATTTATGTCCAATCTGCATGCCCTCTCTCGTGTCCTCCTCACTGACGCCCCCTTGTGATTTTGGGTGATGAAGGATATGGTGATGAGGACCTGGTCCTCAGGGCTTGGGGTGACGTCCCAGCAGCAGTAAGGGGACTGGGGGCGGTGGTGGTGGTAGGGATGGTTAGCATCTCATAGCGTAGTCCCCCCCCCCCCCTACATCTCTCCTCTAAAAGGGGCCTACAACTTTTGCACACAGTGGACTGGAGTGAGCGCGCGGCACGCGGAGAGAACATGAGGAGATTAGAGTGAGTGTGGGGATACTGGCTCCTTGACAGACGCGGTGTGGCGCGGCTCATGCAGGTGAGGCCAAGCAGAGAGCACAGGGAGACGCTCGGGGAGAGGGAGGCAGAGACAAGTGCCATTTTCGAGTGCTTTGTTTGATCTGTCAGAGATAGAAAACTCCAAGAGGGGGCCTGCTCCAGGAGAGGGGATTAAGCTTTTAGGATGAAACAAACCCATCTGAACGCCTCTCTCTCTCTCTCTCTCTCTCTCTCTCTCTCTCTCTCTCTGGGTGTGTCTGTGTGTGTACGTCACTGGCTTATCAAAGGGTCTTCACCTTAACTTCATTGAGGGAATATTTGATGGGACAGGAATGTTCACCAGAATAGCTTTACATAGCTGGATACAAATATCCACTGAAATAGCACTGTGACGTCAAAAAGGCGCCCGCATCAAATCATTTCCTAGCACACAACTGGAGAGACGATTGGTCACAGTGATGGGGGAAGCATGAGTAATGCACCCAGAGCCAAGCTCAGCGGCTGGCACAGACGCACGGAAGACACTGCCTGCTTCTCAGCTTAAGGGGCATGTCACACAGAGGCCGGCGAAGAAAAGAGGGCAGTGGAGGTGTGAAAATGGACAGAAGGGGGGGGGGGGGGGTGCGGAGGAGGAGAGAAGAGACAGGGAAGGAAGAAAAGAGGAGGAGAAAGAGACAGATAGAGAGAGGCAGAGAGAGCGAGAAAGAGTACAGGAGAATGCAAGAGAATTGTGCAAGAGGAATAGAGAGAGAGAAAAGGAGGAGAGATGGAGATACAGAGAAAAAAAGGTTTGAAAGGAGGTAGGATGAAGACTCAGAGGGAAGAAAAAGGGTGCTACGTCTTGTAAATGCTGACTATCCTTGAGTAAGACTGGGGGGTGGGGAGGGTTTTTTCTTTGGTTGGGGTGAGGGGGGTGTTGGGCGTTGATCTCATTACTGTCAGACACCCGTGCTTCTCCCCCGGGCTGGGGTGACCCCTCCACTGGGGCAGGGGCAGGGGCTGGCCACGGGCTGCGCTGGCATACAGGCGTTAGGGGTAATCATTTGGTTTTAATCACCGGGAGAATCTCCTCTGCCTCTCCTCTCTTCTCCTCTGGTTGCCACGGGCCCGGGCCCCGGCAATGTGCCCTAGCCTTTGCCAAGGTCCAGCTAATTTTATTCTAATTGCCAGAACCCTTAGCTGAGACCGATCTGCCTCATTGTCCCCAGCCTCTCTCTCTGCATATCACAGCCTTCTCTCCCTCTCTCTGTTGCTCTCTCTCTCTCTCTCCCACACTCCTCATTCTGCCCCCTCTCCTTTCATCTCTCCTTCACTGCCCATCTCTGTCAACCCGCTCCATGCCCCTCACCTCTCCCTATCACTCCCTGACATCGCTCCTCTCTCTTCTCTCTATCTCTTTCTCCTCTGTCTTTTTTTCCTCTTTCTTTCTCTTCAGTTTTTCTTTTCCCTCTATTTTGTTGCCTGTGTCTTTTGTTTCTCCTATATGACATATATGGGCACATGGTTTTTTAAAGTGTGACAGGGAGGGCAGTATTATTATGTCAGCATGTAGGCTTTGTGTGCAGGGAATTGTAATGTTGTATGTGTTCTATTGGTGTAAGGATGAGAGAGAGTAAGGCGCCCGCCGGTTCCTTAAATAAAGGAGTGTTACAGCGTGTCTCTTCCTCCCTCCATCCATCCTGCTGTGGAGCTCAGGAGTGGTTCTGTGTCTCTGGCGTCCGCTCTGCTCTGTGTTCTGTGTTCTGTGTTCTGGCCGGCTGCACCAGCGCTTCCAATTTTCTGCTCTTCCTCTCCCGATGACCTCTCATTCCGCCAGACAAAACAAATAGCCGCGACCGTTGTCCGCCGACAAAGAGCGGCCGTTGACTGGCGTGCTCGGCACACAATGGCATGAAAGGCACGGCCGGGGCTATTCCATTAGGTAAACCTGATGCGTAAAATCAGCCTCTCGTTTGTGCAGGGGGGAAAACAGTCGCCCCCGCCGTACGCAGACAAAAGGCAAAGAAACAAAAGAGACGGAAGCTCAGGAGGACACAGACCCGAGGAGAAGGTGTGTGGAAGGGAGCCGTGTGTCTTTCTCCCTCACTGATGTTATCAGCGCAAATGTGCAAACCTGCCACCCACAGAAACACACAGACAGACAGACAGACAGACAGACAGACAGACAGACAGACAGACAGACACACACACACACACACACACACACAGTCTAACCTTTACAAGCACTCACACATGCATATGTACACCTTCAGATAATGGCACAGCCGTAACATACTTTTTCTGACATAATGGCTTATACACACACACACACACACACACACACACACACACACACAAACACACACACACACACACACACACACACACACACACATTCACATTGTGACACAGATAGTATTGACACAGATTTGCAAAGGCACATGTGAGCACAAACACACACACCCAATTCATAATACCTACAAATATCCATGGGTAAATCAACAGTGTTTCTATTTATACTGTAAGTGAGGTGTGCAAGAGCGTTTCAGATTGCCACAACACGTCATTCATCATCAGAAGGTCAAATCCTCTTGTCATGAAGCTGAGCTCAAATCAACCCTTTTTCATGTTGCCTATTGTCAAGGAACAAGTGATGAGTGATTTAGTTAATGAAGACGATTTTGGTTACGAGGGGCGCAAAACAACCCAATGGTGGAGGACCCTGGGAGTTACGGAGGCTCTTTTTGATTAGAAATGAACCTCTGTTCCTTGGGGCCATGATTGTAAGGTTGGAGTTTGGGGAAAGGCCAAGTACTGGGTGATTCATAATCGCTCCTTTGTCATTTGCTCTCAGCCACCCACACGTGCGCAAGAGGGGCGAACTTGGCCAAGGAAACGTGGCCGTGTTCGGATTAGGAGGATGAGGGGGGAACTAATAACATTAAAGTGTCTAATTTTAGTACGTTTTAAATAAACTGGCGCCATGTCGGTGTATGTTGGGAGCTCTGTGTCATTCCCTGTTAGCATAACAACTGCCTGTGTGTGTGTGTGTGTGTGTGTGTGTGTGTGTGTGTGTGTGTGTGTGTGTGTGTTTGGCTCATCAATCCTGAGGCATCTGTAACCTACACTTTAAAAAACATCAGGACAGGAGCATTAGCATCACTTTTAAACATTTTCTACTTTCTTTCTTTTCTTTGCACGGATCAACAGCCCCAATACATTTTCATTACACCTGCGCAGAGCTTTTCAAATAGAGCCACAGAAGCAGAAACTAATTAGTTTTTAATTTATTGACTAATGGCCGCAGCCTTTGCAGACAGCTGCAATTGTACTAGCGGTTTCCCCAACACTCGGACGGGCTCCGCTTTGGAATCACGGCCGAAATAATTTATCATTACAAGCACATTAAATTGAATTGTATAGACCATAACGTCTGCAATTTATATCCTTTCATGTTCAGATATTTCCCTATTGTTTTATTATTTATTTATATTTTTGTTGCAAAGTGTATAATTGCACACAGTTTACATGTGAAGCCATGGGTGGTACGGAGTGGTTGGTGCCTTAATGGCAATTTCCCCCTTGGTGTTCTTCTAAGCGGACACACGCAGAACAATCTAAACAATAATGGCTCTTCCACACACTAGTGGAGAGCAGTTATGAGTGCGTGTGTGTGTGTGTGAGTGTGTGTGTGCGTGTTTGTGTGTGTATGGAGGGTCTGTGTAGGGTAAATAGGGTGATTGTGTTTACGGTCCAGGTGTCACCCAGAGGAGCTTCAGGTCAGGCCTCAGCTGGTAGAAGGCACCCAGGGAGAAAGGGAAGAGGAGGAGGGGATAGAGAGAGAGGGGGGGGGGGGGGGGGAGAGAGGGAGGAGAGAGGGAGAGAGAGAGAGGGAGAGAGAGAGAGAGTGAGAGAGGGGGATAGAGGGAAGAGAGAGAGAGAGAGGGGTGAGAGAGGGAGAGAGAGAAAGAGGAATGAGAGAGGGAGGAGAGGGAGAAAGAGAGGGGGGAGAGAGGGAGAGAGAGAAAAAGGTTCACTGGGAGAGACCTTCCATTTCTCCAGTGAACAGCAGCAACTTTCCCTCATGCCACATCACACTCGCTCGCTCGTTTATTTATTTGCTTGTTTATTCATTTGTTTATCTTTTTGTTGATTATTTATTTCTCTACTTAGATGTGCTGGCGTTTCTGCTGGACCGGCACTCCTGGGGCCCCTGTGGGAGCCAGTGAACAGAGCTGCCCCTCCCTGCGGGACTGCGGGGGCTTTTCATGCCTCCCTGGGCTTCCTCCCCCTCCTCCTCCTCCTCATCTGACGCTGCCACTGCCTCTCCTCTCCTCTCCTCTCCACACCTCTCCTCTCATCTGTCCACGTTTCAGTCTGCCAATGATGGGCGTGCTTAGCTAGACGGCTTGTGGTGAAGGAAGACACACGCACAAGCACACACACACACACACACACAGACAGACACACACACACACACACAGGCACATGCAAGCACACACACGCCCACACACATGTACACATACACACACATACACGCATGCATGCACATACACACACCCATACACAGGCACACCTGCACACACACACATGAACTGTGCCAGGGTTTGCAGAGACAGGAAAAGCGTCACCTCGGATAGCTGCATGTGGGTAGCTGGGACAAGTCTGAGTGTTTGACCTTCCCGGGTCATTGTTCCCCTCAAGGGCCAGGCTTGGGAATATATGTACAATTTGTACATTTCGGTTGCATTGTTTGACATTGTTCACCTTGAATAAGTGGAAAGTACACAGCATCACAGTAGGCGACAACAGTCCATTACATAAATCATGTGTATGTAATAAATTCATGTCCGTCTGCTAAGTCAGTCTTGGTGTGTGACATGGACAGAATGTGTCTATCCTCAGCTCTCACCCTGAGAAAGTACCCTCCATCACTCACAGCACACAGAGCTCTATGCCCATGGCTGGCAGGTATATGCAAAACAGCAGCGTGTCAAATCAACTTCTCCAAAGCCCCAGATGCAGGCAGGCCAAGAGCGCGTTCTGCTTTCATGCCCCTGTTTCTTCTCTTGTTGTTGGGGTTCTTTTCCCTTCACCTCTCCTCTGCCCAATTTCCTGCCTCTTTTTTCCCTCAGTTGCCAGATTTCACAGGTTGATCAATAGACTTCAGCAGGCCAGCGCTAACCCGGAGAGAGAGAGCGAGAGAGAGAGAGAGAGAGAGAGAGAGAGAGCCAGAGAGAGAGAGAGCCAGAGAGAGAGAGCGAGAGAGAGTCCCCCGGGAGGGACAATAAGGACATAAAGAATAAAACAGACGCCACAGAGAGCTAGCTCTCTCTCTCTCTTCCCCTCACTTGCTCTTTCTCTCTCACCTTCTGTCCCCACCTCTCTCTCTCTCTCTCTCTCTCTCTCTCTCTGTCCCCGTGTCGCCCTGTCTCTTGTTCCTGTTCTCTCTCCCTCTGTCTCTGCCCCTCCATCTCTTTCTCACCCTTTCCCTTTCTCTCTCACCTTCTGTCCCCCCTCCCTCTCTCTGTCCCCTACTCTTTCTCCAGTCCTCTGTCTCCTCTACCTCCCTCTACTACCCCTCCCTCCCTCCCTCTCCCTCTCCCTCTCTCTCTCTCTCCTCAGTGACGGGGCTGGCTGGTGACGTCAGTGCTGCTTCAGGAGCCAAGGGGAGCGGGTGAGTGGTGGGACCAGAGCCAGGCTGGGGGTGTGCTGAGCTGAGCTGAGCAGGGGCTGGAGAGTGGAGAGGGAGAAAGAGAGGGAACAGCACCGCTGAGAGAGAGGTGGGAGGAAAGAGAGGGGAGAGGGGGGAGGGAGGGAAGGACGCAGAGGCACAATGGAACACAGCGCCACAATGCCAGTAAATCAAATGCAATCGCTTCCCTGTCCCGTATCAAACCCAGAGGCCCAGCTCAATACACCAGCAGACAATGAGCTTGGGAAGCTTTACTAGTGCAACCTCTCTCTCTTACTTTCCCTTGCTCTCTTTCCCTCTCCATCTCTCTCTCTCTCTCTCTCTCTCTCTCTCTCTCTCTCTCTCTCTCTCACACACTCTCTTTCAGTCTGTGAATGTATCAGTGAGTATGAATGAGTTTGTGTGAGCGTGTATACAGGTATATGTGCGTCACGTGTGCATGTACACCTGTACATGAGTGAACAGCCTCACACCTACAGTACATAGCTCATGATGTGGCAAACACCACCACAGAACACCCCAGACAGACTCCTAAACCCAAGGCACACCTCAGCCTGCTGAAACTGGGAGTCAGGCTGCTAAATCAGACAGCAAAAAGTGGCTGAACGAATTGGAAACAGTCCCCTCAGTTCCTTAAATGGAGATCCATCTAACACAATGAAAATTATTCCAACTAGTGGAAGTAGTATTTCAGATAATTGAATTCAAACAGCCTAAATCAGTTCGCGCTCAAGGGTTTGTTTATTTAGTCGCCTTTAAATATTTATTTATTTATCTATGTATTTATTTATTTATTTGTGCCGCCAAATTAATTGTCTTGATAATGAGTAAGGAAATTAGTCTGACAAGGACACTGACAAGGGCAGACTGCCATTCATTTGTACACATCAATTTGAGATGTCCTGCTGGATCAGAGAATGGAGGTGCACGGAGAACTGCATCTTTAAAAAATATTGCACTGATAATGGCTTCATAAAACAGATCATTTTACGGCCCGGGCATCTCGCTCTCGAATGCACTTGAAAACCATTTTCAAGCGACATAAAGTTTAACATAGCGCTACATCTGCCGGGCCAATAGGTTCCACACTACACGGAACCGGGAATTTAATTAGGGAGCAGGAGAGCATTGTGTCACAGAGCATTGAGCTCCGCCTTCTGTGTCTGCCTCGCCGCCCCCATAGACCTCCCCTCCCCTTTAAGGGTGGCCGGGACGGGGTGGGTGTGGGGGGTGAAAAGGATTGTGGGTGGCGTGGGGGCATGGCTGGCCACCTGGATGGGGGGAAGGGGGAGGAGGAGAGGAAGCACTGGGATGCATCTCTGGATTCATACAGGCCAACAAGTACAAGATGGAACTCTGTGGCGTACTATACTGGAACGCCAATGGCTTTATGTGGACGCTAATGCTATGTGTCCCGTAAACAAAACACTTCCATTATCACAATAAATGATGAGTGGAAACTAAAAACAAATGCATGCAATTACATTTAAAACTCTGGGTATGGACAAACACATTGTTTTTCAGACAATCGTCTTTTGCACTGTATGATCTAGTGCTGTTACAATA
>NC_045155.1:19721378-19723878 GCF_900700415.2 Clupea harengus | reverse complement strand
TGCTGTAACAATGATGGGAGCGGGGAGGGGTGAGGGGGGAGGAGACGGCTTATGGAGGAAGATTGTGTTTATTTCAGGGTAAAAGAAAGGTCAGACAGTGTGTGTGTGTGTGTGTGTGTGTGTGTTTGTGTGTGTGTGTGTATGTGTATGTGTGTGTGTGTGTGGGTGTGTGTGTGTGTGTGTGTGTGTGAGTATACATGAGCATGTGTGTATGAGAGAGACACTTTGTGTGTGAGTGTGTGTGTGTGTGTGTGTGTGTGTGTGTGTGTGTGTGTGTGTTTGTCTGTGTGTGCATGTGTGTGTGTCTGTGTGAGTATACATGTGCATGTGCATGTGTGTGTGTGGGTTGGGGTTATAGTCGACCTATGAGACTGCTTCCATGTGTGTGCAGCCTCTCTTTCAGACATGGATGCTTGGGAAGTGTCCCTCTAAACATGAACACCTGCACACTAGCCAGACACAGACATGAAATGACAAGATGTGTTGGGAACGGAACAGCATTACTCTACCCCTATCTCTCTCTCTCTCTCTCTCTCTCTCTCTCTCTCTCTCTCTCTCTCTCTCTCTCTCTCTCTCTCTCTCTCACACACACCATCCACATACATCCATTCACATTTTCCTACAGTTAAGATGTATTCTCATACAGTTAAGATGTAAGTCTTATTAGACTAGAAACTGTCAATCATTGCAACAAATATGTGGCACACACACACACACAGAGACATACAGACAGACAGACAGCCAGACAGACAGACAGACAGACAGACAGACAGACAGACAGACAGACAAACACACACACAGACAAACACACACACAGACACGCCACTCTCTCTCTAGGAATGCGGTGCGATGGGGACGGCTGTCCGTCACGCCTGCACTGAGGCATGTGCCGGTCATGTCACAGGGAGCGACCAGCAGCCAATCAGCCGCCGTGCCGTCACCCTGCCACACATAAAGCAGGACATTAAACGGGTCAGCAATTAATTCTCTTTAATTAAAAAAGCCATCCGTCAGCCCCACAGGCCCCCTCGCCCACCTCCCACGGCCCACACTGTACTCCCCTCCACACACACACACACACACACATGGAGTGGGGGTGGGGTGGAGTTGGCACACTTGTTCCTTTCGGCCTGGCCAGCGTTAGCATTGACCTGCAGGACACGGACAGTCCCAGTCGGACTTGGGCCCGAGCCTGAGGGCATTTGATTTCCAAACAGAAAAAAAGAGCAACAACCGCTGATCTCACAGGACTAGACTGAAAGCAGTGGAGGGGGGTTGGGCCAATGGAATACACCGCTCAGAAATCCTGTCTTTTACTGATGGAAGAAGTAGGCGGTGAGAGGAGAGAGAGAGAGAGAGAGAGAGAGAGAGAGAGAGAGAGAGAGAGAGAGAGAGAGAGAGAGAGGTGATGCAGGGCGTAGATCATGAATCTACGCGGAGGTAATTTCCCAACCTCTCTGTCTTTTTTCTCTTTTTTTGGGAGTCTGACAATGTCATTGTGAGGTCCTTTTTTTGTTTAACAATGTCATTTGGAGTTCCACACTCCCACCCCACTAGAAATCACCCAGTCATGGAAGTGAATGGAAGTGGAGCTGCACATGAGAACACACACTCACACTCTCACACTCACACACACACACACACACACACACACACACACACACACACACACACACACACCCACACCCACACCCACACCCAAACCCACACACACTTTTTCTCGCAGGTTTGACAGGAGTTATTTCATTATCACTCTGAAGGGTTGATTACTGGGAGAAGGGGTAATTTACGAGGCAGTTCATTGCCAATTCAACGGGCACATCACCTGTAAATAATTGAAAGTCTCCATGTCCGTTTCGACATCATCATATCACTATCACATTAATGCAGCTTCCATCCTTCAGCTCTGCTGGAGGGTCATGAGAAGGGAAAGCTGCTTTAAATCTCCAACAAGCTGTCTTCATAACTCTCGACGGGAACTTTGCCTGCTGCCGCCGACAACAAAAAAAATGGTACATTAGCGCAGGCATTGTAACAGAAACGGGTATGGAGCGTCTAGGATTTTGGGGGAAGAGACACCAGGATGTGAGGCGTTAGTAAATGAACTGACTAAATATTAGGCTTGTAATGCGGCCTAGCAGGGCTGGGATACTCAGCTCTTTCTCAAAGCCAGTAAAAAAGTGCTCCTGTGAAGTTTTAAGAGTGGGGCTTACTTCTTTATTTATGGATAGTCAGGATCTCATTTTCCAATTTCCATGTTTATTATCCCCGTCGCAGTCAAACACTTGCTGCGTTAACACTCTCCATGTCAAATACGCTCGCTCCTTTTCCCATTTTTTTTCAACTCGATAGACTTTGTGACCTCCCCCACGTGAGGCCAATCCTTCTCCTAGCTCGTTTGTTTCTTCGATTGGAAATCAAGTTGAAAGGCTGAGCAGGAAGTGGCAGCAATCCTCCCCTCCACTCCTCCGCCCCCCTCAACGTCTCTCAGACCCCCAGC